>NW_027223118.1:52500-62500 GCF_043380555.1 Nothobranchius furzeri
CTCCAGCAGCTGATGGCGGGGTGCAGGAGCAGCAGCCAGCCTCCAGCAGCTGATGGCGGGGTGGAGGAGCTGCAGCCAGCCTCCAGCAGCCAGCCTCCAGCTAGTGATGGCGGGGTGGAGAAGCAGGCAGCCTCCATCAGCTGATGGCGGGGTGGAGGAGCAGAAGCCAGCCTCCAGCTGGTGATGGCGGGGTGCAGGAGCTGCAGGCAGCCTCCAGCAGCTGATGGCGGGGTGGAGGAGCTGCAGCCAGCCTCCAGCAGCCAGCCTCCAGCTAGTGATGGCGGGGTGGAGAAGCAGGCAGCCTCCATCAGCTGATGGCGGGGTGGAGGAGCAGAAGCCAGCCTCCAGCAGCTGATGGCGGGGTGCAGGAGGTGCAGGCAGCCTCCAGCAGCTGATGGCGGGGTGCAGGAGCAGCAGGCAGCCTCCAGCAGCTGATGGCGGGGTGCAGGAGCTGCAACCAGCCTCCAGCTGGTGATGGCGGGGTGGAGGAGCTGCAGCCAGCCTCCAGCAGCCAGCCCCCAGCAGCTGATGGCGGGGTGGAGGAGCAGAAGCCAGCCTCCAGCAGCTGATGGTGGGGTGCAGGAGCTGCAGCCAGCCTCCAGCAGCCAGCCTCCAGCTGGTGATGGCGGGGTGGAGGAGCAGCAGCAGACAGCCTCCAGCAGCCAGCCAGCCTCCAGGAGCTGATGGCGGTGTGTGGGAGCAGCAGCCAGCCTCCAGCGTTCAGCCAGCATCCATCAGCTGATGGCGGTGTGAAGGAGCTGCAGCCAGCCTCCAGCAGGTCATGGTGGGGTGGAGGAGCAGCAGCCAGCCTCCAGCAGCTGATGGCGGGTTGCAGGAGCTGCAGCCAGCCTCCAGCAAATGATGGCGGGGTGCAGGAGCTGCAGGCAGCCTCCAGCAGCTGATGGCGGGGTGCAGGAGCAGCAGGCAGCCTCCAGCTGCTGATGACGGGGTGCAGGAGCTGCAACCAGCCTCCAGCTGGTGATGGTGGGGTGGAGGAGCTGCAGCCAGCCTCGAACAGCTGATGGCAGGGTGCAGGAGCAGCAGCCAGCCTCCAGCAGCTGATGGCGGGGCGCAGGAGCTGCAGGCAGCCTCCAGCAGCTGATGGCGGGGTGCAGGAGCAGCAGCCAGCCTCCAGCTGGTGATGGCGGGGTGAAGGAGCTGCAGCCAGCCACCAGCAGCTGATGGCGGGGTGAAGGAGCTGCAGCCAGCCACCAGCAGCTGATGGCGGGGTGGAGGAGCTGCAGCCAGCGTCCAGCAGCTGATGGTTGGGTGGTGGAGGAGCAGCAGCCAGCCTCCAGCAGCTGATGGCGGGGTGCAGGAGCAGCAGCCAGCGTCCAGCAGCTGATGGTTGGGTGGAGGAGCAGCAGCCAGCCTCCAGCAGCTGCTGGCGGGGTGCAGGAGCAGCAGCCAGCCTCCAGCAGCTGATGGCGGGGTGCAGGAGCTGCAGGCAGCCTCCAGCAGCTGATGGCGGTGTGCAGGAGCTGCAGCCAGCCTCCAGCAGCTGATGGCGGGGTGCAGGGGCTGCAGGCAGCCTCCAGCAGCTGATGGCGGGGTGCAGGAGCTGCAACCAGCCTCCAGCTGGTGATGGCGGGGTGGAGGAGCAGCAGCCAGCCTCCAGCAGCCAGCCTCCAGCTGCTGATGGCGGGGTGGAGGAACAGAAGCCTCCAGCAGCTGATGGCAGGGTGCAGGAGCAGCAGCCAGCCTCCAGCTGGTGATGGCGGGGTGGAGGAGCTGAAACCTGGGTCGGACCTGGTCTGCAGCAGGGCCCATTACCACTCAGAAGCTGATGGCAGTGTGTGTTTAGGTCCCTGCGGGGTGGATGAGCTGAAACCTGGGTCAGACTTGGTGTGCAGCAGGGCTCAGCACCCTCCAGAAGCCGATGACAGTGTGTCTTTAACTCCCTGCCTGGTGGGAGAGCTGAAAGCTGGGTCGGACCTGGTCTTTAGCAGAGCTCAGCAGCCTCCAGAAGCTGATGGCAGTGTGTGTTTCATCCCCTGCGGGGTGGGAGAGCTGAAACGTGGGTCGGACCTGGTCTGCAGCAGGGCCCATCACCATCCAGAAGCTGACGGCGGTGTGTGTTTAAGTCCCTGCGGGGTGGGAGAGCCATAACCTGGGTCGGACCTGGTCTGCAGCAGAGCTCAGCAGCCTCCAGAACCTGATGGCAGTGTGTCTTTAATCCACTGCGGGGTGCAGGAGCTGAAACCTGGGTCGGACCTGGTCTGCAGCAGGGCTCAGCAGCCAGCAGAAGGTGACGGCAGTGTGTGTTTAGTTCCCTGCGGGGTGCAGGAGCTGAAACCTGGGTCGGACCTGGTCTGCAGCAGAGCTCAGCAGCCAGCAGAAGGTGATGGCAGTGTGTGTTTAAGTCCCTGCCTGGTGGGAGAGCTGAAACCTGGGTCGGACCTGGTCTATAGAAGAGCTCAGCAGCCTCCAGAAGCTGATGGCAGTGTGTGTGTTTTGGTCCCTGCGGGGTGCAGGAGCAGGAACCCGGGTCGGACCTGGTCTATAGCGGAGCTCAGCAGCCTCCAGCAGCTGATGGCAGTGTGTGTTTAATTCCCTGCCTGGTGGGAGAGCTGTAACCCGGGTCGGACTTGGTCTGCAGCAGGGCCCATCACCATCCAGAAGCTGATGGCAGTGTGTCTTTAATTCCCTGCGGGGTGGAGGAGCAGAAACCTGGGTCGGACCTGGTCTATAGCAGAGCTCAGCAGCCTCCAGAAGCTGATGGCAGTGTGTGTTCAAGTCCCTGCGGGGTGGGAGAGCTGAAACCTGGGTCGGACCTGGTCTATAGAAGAGCTCAGCAGCCTCCAGCAGCTGATGGCAGTGTGTGTTTAAGTCCCTGCGGGGTGGGAGAGCTATATCCCGGGTCGGACCTGGTCTATAGCAGAGCTCAGCAGCCTCCAGCAGCTGATGGCAGTGTGTGTTTAAGTCCCTGCGGGGTGGGAGAGCTGAAACCTCGGTCGGACCTGGTCTATGGCAGAGCTCAGCAGCCTCCAGAAGCTGATGGCAGCGTGCCTCTAAGTCCCTGCCTGGTGGGAGAGCTGAAACCTGGGTCGGACATGGTCTGCAGCAGGGCTCGGCAGCCTCCAGCAGCTGATGGCAGTGTGTCTTTAAGTCCCTGCCTGGTGGGAGAGCTGAAACCTGGGTCGGACCTGGTCTATAGCAGAGCTCAGCAGCCTCCAGCAGCTGATGGCAGTGTGTGTTTAAGTCCCTGCCTGGTGTGAGAGCTGAAACCTGGGTCGGACCTGGTCTATAGAAGAGCTCAGCAGCCTCCAGCAGCTGATGGCAGTGTGTCTTTAAGTCACTGCCTGGTGGGAGAGCTGAAACCTGGGTCGGACCTGGTCTATAGTAGAGCTCAGCAGCCTCCAGCAGCTGATTGCAGTGTGTGTTTAAGTCCCTGCCTGGTGGGAGAGCTGATATCCGGGTCGGACCTGGTCCACAGCAGGGCCCATCACCCTCCAGAAGCTGGTGGCAGTGTGTGTTTAAGTCCCTGCGGGGTGCAGGAGCAGAAACCTGGGTGGGACCTGGTCTGCAGCAGAGCTCGGCAGCCTCCAGCAGCTGATGGCAGTGAGTGTTTAAGTCCCTGCGGGGTGGGAGAGCTATATCCCGGGTCAGACCTGGTCTAAAGCAGGGCCCATCACCCTCCAGAAGCTGGTGGCAGTGTGTGTTTAAGTCCCTGCGGGGTGGAGGAGCAGAAACCTGGGTCGGACCCGGTCTACAGCAGAGCTCAGCAGCCCCCAGAAGCTGATGGCAGTGTGTGTGTGTGTGTGTGTGTTTAAGTCTCTGCCTGGTTGGAGAGCCGATACCTGGGTCGGACCTGGTCTGCAGCAGGGCTCAGCAGCCTCCAGAAGCTGATGGCAGTGTGTCTTTCATTCCCTGCGGGGTGCAGGAGCAGAAACCTGGGTCGGACCTGGTCTATAGCGGAGCTCAGCAGCCTCCAGCAGCTGATGGCAGTGTGTGTGTTAAAGACCCTGCGGGGTGGGAGAGCTGAAACCTGGGTCGGACCTGGTCTGCAGCAGGGCTCAGCAGCCCCCAGAAGCTGATGGCTGTGTGTGTTTAAGTCCCTGCGGGGTGGGAGAGCTGAAACCTGGGTCGGACCTGGCCCGCAGCAGGGCCCATCACCCTCCAGAAGCTGATGGCGGTGTGGGTTTAAGTCCCTGCGGGGTTGAGGAGCTGAAACCTGGGTCGGACCTGGTCTGCAGCAGGGCCCATCACCATCCAGAAGCTGATGGCTGTGTGTGTTTAAGTCCCAGGGGGGTGGGAGAGCCATAACCTGGGTCGGACCTGGTCTGCAGCAGGGCTCAGCAGCCTCCAGTTGCAGATGGCAGTGTGTGTTTAGTTCCCTGCGGGGTGCAGGAGCTGAAACCTGGGTCGGACCTGGTCTATAGCAGAGCTCAGCAGCCTCCAGAAGCTGATGGCAGTGTGTCTTCAATTCCCTGCGGGGTGCAGGAGCTGATACCTGGGTCGGACCTGGTCTGCAGCAGGGCCCATCACCATCCAGACGCTGATGGCAGTGTGTGTTTAAGTCCTAGTGGGCTGCAGGAGCTGAAACCTGGGTCGGACCTGCTCTATAGTAGAGCTCAGCAGCCTCCAGAAGCTGATGGCAGTGTGTCTTTAAGTCCCTGCGGGGTGGGATAGCTGAAACCTGGGTCGGACCTGGTCTGCAGCAGGGCCCATCACCATCCAGACGCTGATGGCAGTGTGTGTTTAAGTCCTAGTGGGCTGCAGGAGCTGAAACCTGGGTCGGACCTGCTCTATAGTAGAGCTCAGCAGCCTCCAGAAGCTGATGGCAGTGTGTCTTTAAGTCCCTGCGGGGTGGGATAGCTGAAACCTGGGTCGGACCTGGTCTGCAGCAGGGCCCATCACCCTCCAGAAGCTGTTGGCAGTGTGTCTTCCATTCCTAGTGGGGCAGGGGAGCAAAGACCTGGGCAGAGGAGCGCCTGTCTGCATCCGATCCGGCCCCTCAGCAGCCCGCCGTGAGCCTTAGAGAACCCCCCCCCCCCCCCAGCGGGCTCCAGGAACCGGGCCCTGCGTCGGACCCAGCTCAGTAAGGCCCTCCCTCGGGCCCTGCAGCAGGTGGCCCCGTCTATGCAGTCGAAAACCCCGCGAAAATCGGTGTAGAAACGCCCGAGAGGCGTGGTGCGGTTCCCCCGGCCGGTACCGGGTCCGGACCGGTCCGGAAGTCCACCCAGAACACTGCCTGGGGCTTCTGGGCGGCTCCCCAGGCGCAGGCAGTCGAAAACCGCGTGAAAATCGGTTCAGAATTGACAAAACGGCGACCTCGTCGCTCCAAAAACTAAGTCCAAACTAAGCCTTTCGCTTATCGCTTAACGCTTAAGGCGGTCGGCCTTATGGCCAGTAAATGAAAAGTGCCTGCGCCCCTGGAGGTTTTGGAAGGTGCGAGCGATGACCATGCTCGGGTTAGTAGGTGAGGCCATCGGAAAACCAGCGTGAGTTGGCGGGTTTGGGTGGCAATCTATTCCAGGCAGAGTCGACTATCTCTGGGCATCAATTTTGGGATTTTTCCGGCTCTGGTTCTGGGAGAAACGCAGGGGCAAAGTGCACGAGCCGCGGCCGATTTTGGTGGCCTGTCCCTGGGCACAAAGTCTGAGGAGTGTGGGCCTGGTTCTCCGAAAAATACCAGTCTGCTGGAGCTCACTCCCATGGCTCCAGGGGGCACGGCACACCCCCCGGTAGCCGACCAAAGTGCTCTACTCGGGCCAGACTCGGACCCACGACCCGGGGTGAGAACCACAACTACTGGTCATCCTTTTGACCTCCAGGGGGCGCGGCAGAGCCTCCCCAGTCCGACGCAAGTGCCCCACTTGGGCCATACTCAGACCCACGGCCCGGGGCGAGAACCACAACTACTGGTCATCCTTTAGACCTCCAGGGGGCCCGGCACAGCCTCCCTAGACCGACACAAGTGCTCCACTTGGGCTGTACTCTGACCCAAGTCCCGGTGCGAGAACCACAACTACTGGTCATCCTTTAGACCTCCAGGGGGCCCGGCACAGCCTCCCTAGGCCGACACAAGTGCTCCACTTGGGCTATACTCTGACCCAAGTCCCGGGGCGAGAACCACAACTACTGGTCATCCTTTTGACCTCATGGTCATCCTTTAGATCTCCAGGGGGCCCGGCACAGCCTCCCTAGGCCGACACAAGTGCTCCACTTGGGCTATACTCTGACCCAAGTCCCGGGGCGAGAACCACAACTACTGGTCATCCTTTAGACCTCCAGGGGGCACGGCACACCCCCCGGTAGCCGACCAAAGTGCTCTACTCGGGCCAGACTCGGACCCACGACCCGGGGTGAGAACCACAACTACTGGTCATCCTTTAGACCTCCAGGGGGCCCGGCACAGCCTCCCTAGTCCGACACAAGTGCTCCACTTGGGCTATACTCTGACCCAAGTCCCGGGGCGAGAACCACAACTACTGGTCATCCTTTAGACCTCCAGGGGGACCGGCACAGCCTCCCTAGACCGACACAAGTGCACCACTTGGGCCATACTCTGACCCAAGTCCCGGGGCGAGAACCACAACTACTGGTCATCCTTTTGACCTCATGGTCATCCTTTAGACCTCAAGGGGGCACGGCAGAGCCTCCCTAGTCCGACACAAGTGTCCCACTTGGGCTATACTATGACCCAAGTCCCGGGGCGAGAACCACAACTACTGGTCATCCTTTAGACCTCAAGGGGGCACGGCAGAGCCTCCCTAGTCCGACACAAGTGTCCCACTTGGGCCATACTCAGACCCACGGCCCGGGGCGAGAACCACAACTACTGGTCATCCTTTAGACCTCCAGGGGGCCCGGCACAGCCTCCCTAGTCCGACGCAAGTGCTCCACTTGGGCTGTACTCTGACCCAAGTCCCGGGGCGAGAACCACAACTAATGGTCATCCTTTAGACCTCCAGGGGGCACAGCACAGCCTCCCTAGTCCGACACAAGTGCTCCACTTGGGCTAATACTCTGACCCAAGTCCCGGGGCGAGAACCACAACTACTGGTCATCCTTTAGACCTCCAGGGGGCACGGCAGAGCCTCCCTAGTCCGACACAAGTGTCCACTTGGGCTATTCTCTGACCCAAGTCCCGGGGCGAGAACCACAACTACTGGTCATCCTTTAGACCTCCAGGGGGCACGACACAGCCTCCCTAGTCCGACCCAAGTGCTCCACTTGGGCTATACTATGACCCAAGTCCCGGGGCGAGAACCACAACTACTGGTCATCCTTTAGACCTCCAGGGGGCACGGCACAGCCTCCCTAGTCCGACACAAGTGCTCCACTTGGGCTATACTCTGACCCAAGTCCCCGGGCGAGAACCACAACTACTGGTCATCCTTTAGACCTCCAGGGGGCACGGCACAGCCTCCCTAGTCCGACACAAGTGCTCACTTGGGCTATACTCTGACCCAAGTCCGGGGCGAGAACCACAACTACTGGTCATCCTTTTGACCTCATGGTCATCCTTTAGACCTCCAGGGGGCCCGGCACAGCCTCCCTAGGCCGACACAAGTGCTCCACTTGGGCTATACTCTGACCCAAGTCCCGGGGCGAGAACCACAACTACTGGTCATCCTTTAGACCTCCAGGGGGCACGGCACAGCCTCCCTAGTCCGACACAAGTGCTCCACTTGGGCTATACTCTGACCCAAGTCCCGGGGCGAGAACCACAACTACTGGTCATCCTTTGACCTCATGGTCATCCTTTAGACCTCCAGGGGCCCGGCACAGCTCCCTAGACCGACACAAGTGCTCCACTTGGGCTGTACTCTGACCCAAGTCCCGGTGCGAGAACCACAACTACTGGTCATCCTTTAGACCTCCAGGGGGCCCGGCACAGCCTCCCTAGGCCGACACAAGTGCTCACTTGGGCTATACTCTGACCCAAGTCCCGGGGCGAGAACCACAACTACTGGTCATCCCTTTTGACCTCATGGTCATCCTTTAGATCTCCAGGGGGCCCGGCACAGCCTCCCTAGGCCGACACAAGTGCTCCACTTGGGCTATACTCTGACCCAAGTCCCCGGGGCGAGAACCACAACTACTGGTCATCCTTTAGACCTCCAGGGGGCACGGCACACCCCCGGTAGCCGACCAAAGTGCTCTACTCGGGCCAGACTCGGACCCACGACCCGGGGTGAGAACCACAACTACTGGTCATCCTTTAGACCTCCAGGGGGCCCGGCACAGCCTCCCTAGTCCGACACAAGTGCTCCACTTGTGGCTATACTCTGACCCAAGTCCCGGGGCGAGAACACAACTACTGGTCATCCTTTAGACCTCCAGGGGGACCGGCACAGCCTCCCTAGACCGACACAAGTGCACCACTTGGGCCATACTCTGACCCAAGTCCCGGGGCGAGAACCACAACTACTGGTCATCCTTTTGACCTCATGGTCATCCTTTAGACCTCAAGGGGGCACGGCAGAGCCTCCCTAGTCCGACACAAGTGTCCACTTGGGCTATACTATGACCCAAGTCCCGGGGCGAGAACCACAACTACTGGTCATCCTTTAGACCTCAAGGGGCACGGCAGAGCCTCCCTAGTCCGACACAAGTGTCCCACTTGGGCCATACTCAGACCCACGGCCCGGGCGAGAACCACAACTACTGGTCATCCTTTAGACCTCCAGGGGGCCCGGCACAGCCTCCCTAGTCCGACGCAAGTGCTCCACTTGGGCTGTACTCTGACCCAAGTCCCGGGGCGAGAACCACAACTAATGGTCATCCTTTAGACCTCCAGGGGGCACGGCACAGCCTCCCTAGTCCCGACACAAGTGCTCCACTTGGGCTATACTCTGACCCAAGTCCCGGGGCGAGAACCACAACTACTGGTCATCCTTTAGACCTCCAGGGGCACGGCAGAGCCTCCCTAGTCCGACACAAGTGTCCCACTTGGGCTATTCTCTGACCCAAGTCCCGGGCGAGAACCACAACTACTGGTCATCCTTTAGACCTCCAGGGGGCACGACACAGCCTCCCTAGTCCGACCCAAGTGCTCCACTTGGGCTATACTATGACCCAAGTCCGGGGCGAGAACCACAACTACTGGTCATCCTTTAGACCTCCAGGGGGCACGGCAGAGCCTCCCTAGTCCGACACAAGTGTCCCACTTGGGCTATTCTCTGACCCAAGTCCCGGGGCGAGAACCACAACTACTGGTCATCCTTTAGACCTCCAGGGGGCACGACACAGCCTCCCTAGTCCGACCCAAGTGCTCCACTTGGGCTATACTATGACCCAAGTCCCGGGGCGAGAACCACAACTACTGGTCATCCTTTAGACCTCCAGGGGGCACGGCACAGCCTCCCTAGTCCGACACAAGTGCTCCACTTGGGCTATACTCTGACCCAAGTCCCGGGGCGAGAACCACAACTACTGGTCATCCTTTAGACCTCCAGGGGGCACGGCACAGCCTCCCTAGTCCGACACAAGTGCTCCACTTGGGCTATACTCTGACCCAAGTCCCGGGGCGAGAACCACAACTACTGGTCATCCTTTTGACCTCATGGTCATCCTTTAGACCTCCAGGGGCCCGGCACAGCCTCCCTAGGCCGACACAAGTGCTCCACTTGGGCTATACTCTGACCCAAGTCCCGGGGCGAGAACCACAACTACTGGTCATCCTTTAGACCTCCAGGGGCACGGCACAGCCTCCCTAGTCCGACACAAGTGCTCCACTTCGGCTGTACTCTGACCCAAGTCCCGGGGCGAGAACCACAACTAATGGTCATCCTTTAGACCTCCATGGCAACAGGGGGATGTCAGACCCCAGCTCATCCCAGGTTGATGCCTCAATAGTAGCTTAGGGTCACGGCAGTCCCACCGTGATCCACCCTCTTGTCCTCTCTCCACAGGATGACCAGAGTGTCGTGTTTATTTCAAAGTGTCCTCGTAGGATGACCATGAGTGCAGGAAAATTTTCAAAGTCCCTCTGTCGGATGACCATGAGTGCAGAAAAAATTTCAAAGTCCCCCCTTGGGATTACCAGACG
>NW_027223118.1:72500-75257 GCF_043380555.1 Nothobranchius furzeri
ACGTGGGCCTGGGCTGGTCGTCAGCGGTTCACCACAGGCAGCTGGTGGCGGTGTGGCTGAGCAGAAGCCTCCAGCAGGTGATGGCGGGGTGGGGGAGCAGCAGCCAGCCTCAAGCAGCCAGCCTCCAGCTGCTGATGGTGGGGTGGAGGAACAGAAGCCTCCAGCTGGTGATGTCAGGGTGGAGGAGCAGCAGCCAGCCTCCAACGGCTGATGGTGGGGTGGAGGAGCTGCAGCCAGCCTCCAGCAGCTGATGGCGGGGTGCAGGAGCAGCAGCCAGCCTCCAGCTGGTGATGGCGGGGTGAAGGAGCTGCAGCCAGCCACCAGCAGCTGATGGCGGGGTGCAGGAGCAGCAGCCAGCCACCAGCAGCTGATGGCGGGGTGGAGGAGCTGCAGCCAGCGTCCAGCAGCTGATGGTTGGGTGGTGGAGGAGCAGCAGCCAGCCTCCAGCAGCTGCTGGCGGGGTGCAGGAGCAGCAGCCAGCCTCCAGCAGCTGGTGGCGGGGTGGAGGAGCAGAAGCCAGCCTCCAGCAGCTGATGGCGGGGTGCAGGAGCAGAAGCCAGCCTCCAGCTGGTGATGGCGGGGTGAAGGAGCTGCAGCCAGCCTCCAGCAGCCAGCCTCCAGCTGGTGATGGCGGGGCGGAGGAGCAGGCAGCCTCCATCAGCTGATGGCGGGGTGTAGGAGCAGCAGCCAGCCTCCAGCTGGTGATGGCGGGGAGGAGGAGCAGCAGCAGCCAGCCTCCAGCAGCCAGCCAGCCTCCAGCAGCTGATGGCGGTGTGTGGGAGCAGCAGCCAGCCTCCAGCGGCCAGCCAGCCTCCAGCAGCTGATGGCGGGGTGGAGGAGCTGCAGCCAGCGTCCATCAGCTGATGGCGGGGTGGAAGAGCAGCAGGCAGCCTCCAGCTGGTGATGGCGGGGTGGAGGAGCTGCAGCCAGCGTCCAGCAGCTGATGGCGGGGTGCAGGAGCAGCAGCCAGCCTCCAGCAGCTGATGGCGGGGTGGAGGAGCTGCAGCCAGCCTCCAGCAGCCAGCCTCCAGCTAGTGATGGCGGGGTGGAGAAGCAGGCAGCCTCCGTCAGCTGATGGCGGGGTGGAGGAGCAGAAGCCAGCCTCCAGCAGCTGATGGCGGGGTGCAGGAGCTGCAGCCAGCGTCCAGCAGCTGATGGTGGGGTGGAGGAGCTGCAGCCAGCCTCCAGCAGCCAGCCTCCAGCTAGTGATGGCGGGGTGGAGAAGCAGGCAGCCTCCGTCAGCTGATGGCGGGGTGGAGGAGCAGAAGCCAGCCTCCAGCAGCTGATGGCGGGGTGCAGGAGCTGCAGCCAGCGTCCAGCAGCTGATGGTGGGGTGGAGGAGCTGCAGCCAGCGTCCAGCAGCTGATGGTGGGGTGGAGGAGCTGCAGCCAGCCTCCAGCAGCCAGCCTCCAGCAGCTGATGGCGGGGTGCAGGAGCAGCAGCCAGCCTCCAGCAGCTGATGGCGGGGTGCAGGAGCAGCAGGCAGCCTCCAGCAGCTGATGGCGGGGTGGAGGAGCAGAAGCCAGCCTCCAGCAGCTGATGGCGGGGTGCAGGAGCTGCAGCCAGCGTCCAGCAGCTGATGGTGGGGTGGAGGAGCTGCAGCCAGCGTCCAGCAGCTGATGGTTGGGTGGAGGAGCAGCAGCCAGCCTCCAGCAGCCAGCCTCCAGCTAGTGATGGCGGGGTGGAGAAGCAGGCAGCCTCCATCAGCTGATGGCGGGGTGGAGGAGCAGAAGCCAGCCTCCAGCTGGTGATGGCGGGGTGCAGGAGCTGCAGGCAGCCTCCAGCAGCTGATGGCGGGGTGCAGGAGCTGCAGGCAGCCTCCAGCAGCTGATGGCGGGGTGGAGGAGCTGCAGCCAGCGTCCAGCAGCTGATGGTGGGGTGGAGGAGCTGCAGCCAGCGTCCAGCAGCTGATGGTTGGGTGGAGGAGCAAGCCAGCCTCCAGCAGCTGATGGCGGGGTGCAGGAGCAGCAGCCAGCCTCCAGCAGCTGATGGCGGGGTGGAGGAGCTGCAGCCAGCCTCCAGCAGCCAGCCTCCAGCTAGTGATGGCGGGGTGGAGAAGCAGGCAGCCTCCATCAGCTGATGGCGGGGTGGAGGAGCAGAAGCCAGCCTCCAGCTGGTGATGGCGGGGTGCAGGAGCTGCAGGCAGCCTCCAGCAGCTGATGGCGGGGTGGAGGAGCTGCAGCCAGCCTCCAGCAGCCAGCCTCCAGCTAGTGATGGCGGGGTGGAGAAGCAGGCAGCCTCCATCAGCTGATGGCGGGGTGGAGGAGCAGAAGCCAGCCTCCAGCAGCTGATGGCGGGGTGCAGGAGGTGCAGGCAGCCTCCAGCAGCTGATGGCGGGGTGCAGGAGCAGCAGGCAGCCTCCAGCAGCTGATGGCGGGGTGCAGGAGCTGCAACCAGCCTCCAGCTGGTGATGGCGGGGTGGAGGAGCTGCAGCCAGCCTCCAGCAGCCAGCCCCCAGCAGCTGATGGCGGGGTGGAGGAGCAGAAGCCAGCCTCCAGCAGCTGATGGTGGGGTGCAGGAGCTGCAGCCAGCCTCCAGCAGCCAGCCTCCAGCTGGTGATGGCGGGGTGGAGGAGCAGCAGCAGACAGCCTCCAGCAGCCAGCCAGCCTCCAGGAGCTGATGGCGGTGTGTGGGAGCAGCAGCCAGCCTCCAGCGTTCAGCCAGCATCCATCAGCTGATGGCGGTGTGAAGGAGCTGCAGCCAGCCTCCAGCAGGTCATGGTGGGGTGGAGGAGCAGCAGCCAGCCTCCAGCAGCTG
>NW_027223119.1:0-2500 GCF_043380555.1 Nothobranchius furzeri
TTGTCCCACTTGGGCTATACTATGACCCAAGTCCCGGGGCGAGAACCACAACTACTGGTCATCCTTTAGACCTCAAGGGGGCACGGCAGAGCCTCCCTAGTCCGACACAAGTGTCCCACTTGGGCCATACTCAGACCCACGGCCCGGGGCGAGAACCACAACTACTGGTCATCCTTTAGACCTCCAGGGGGCCCGGCACAGCCTCCCTAGTCCGACGCAAGTGCTCCACTTGGGCTGTACTCTGACCCAAGTCCCGGGGCGAGAACCACAACTAATGGTCATCCTTTAGACCTCCAGGGGGCACGGCACAGCCTCCCTAGTCCGACACAAGTGCTCCACTTGGGCTATACTCTGACCCAAGTCCCGGGCGAGAACCACAACTACTGGTCATCCTTTAGACCTCCAGGGGGCACGGCAGAGCCTCCCTAGTCCGACACAAGTGTCCCACTTGGGCTATTCTCTGACCCAAGTCCCGGGGCGAGAACCACAACTACTGGTCATCCTTTAGACCTCCAGGGGGCACGACACAGCCTCCCTAGTCCGACCCAAGTGCTCCACTTGGGCTATACTATGACCCAAGTCCCGGGGCGAGAACCACAACTACTGGTCATCCTTTAGACCTCCAGGGGGCACGGCACAGCCTCCCTAGTCCGACACAAGTGCTCCACTTGGGCTATACTCTGACCCAAGTCCCGGGGCGAGAACCACAACTACTGGTCATCCTTTAGACCTCCAGGGGGCACGGCACAGCCTCCCTAGTCCGACACAAGTGCTCCACTTGGGCTATACTCTGACCCAAGTCCCGGGGCGAGAACCACAACTACTGGTCATCCTTTTGACCTCATGGTCATCCTTTAGACCTCCAGGGGGCCCGGCACAGCCTCCCTAGGCCGACACAAGTGCTCCACTTGGGCTATACTCTGACCCAAGTCCCGGGGCGAGAACCACAACTACTGGTCATCCTTTAGACCTCCAGGGGGCACGGCACAGCCTCCCTAGTCCGACACAAGTGCTCCACTTGGGCTATACTCTGACCCAAGTCCCGGGGCGAGAACCACAACTACTGGTCATCCTTTTGACCTCATGGTCATCCTTTAGACCTCCAGGGGGCCCGGCACAGCCTCCCTAGACCGACACAAGTGCTCCACTTGGGCTGTACTCTGACCCAAGTCCCGGTGCGAGAACCACAACTACTGGTCATCCTTTAGACCTCCAGGGGGCCCGGCACAGCCTCCCTAGGCCGACACAAGTGCTCCACTTGGGCTATACTCTGACCCAAGTCCCGGGGCGAGAACCACAACTACTGGTCATCCTTTTGACCTCATGGTCATCCTTTAGATCTCCAGGGGGCCCGGCACAGCCTCCCTAGGCCGACACAAGTGCTCCACTTGGGCTATACTCTGACCCAAGTCCCGGGGCGAGAACCACAACTACTGGTCATCCTTTAGACCTCCAGGGGCACGGCACACCCCCCGGTAGCCGACCAAAGTGCTCTACTCGGGCCAGACTCGGACCCACGACCCGGGGTGAGAACCACAACTACTGGTCATCCTTTAGACCTCCAGGGGGCCCGGCACAGCCTCCCTAGTCCGACACAAGTGCTCCACTTGGGCTATACTCTGACCCAAGTCCCGGGGCGAGAACCACAACTACTGGTCATCCTTTAGACCTCCAGGGGGACCGGCACAGCCTCCCTAGACCGACACAAGTGCACCACTTGGGCCATACTCTGACCCAAGTCCCGGGGCGAGAACCACAACTACTGGTCATCCTTTTGACCTCATGGTCATCCTTTAGACCTCAAGGGGGCACGGCAGAGCCTCCCTAGTCCGACACAAGTGTCCCACTTGGGCTATACTATGACCCAAGTCCCGGGGCGAGAACCACAACTACTGGTCATCCTTTAGACCTCAAGGGGGCACGGCAGAGCCTCCCTAGTCCGACACAAGTGTCCCACTTGGGCCATACTCAGACCCACGGCCCGGGGCGAGAACCACAACTACTGGTCATCCTTTAGACCTCCAGGGGGCCGGCACAGCCTCCCTAGTCCGACGCAAGTGCTCCACTTGGGCTGTACTCTGACCCAAGTCCCGGGGCGAGAACCACAACTAATGGTCATCCTTTAGACCTCCAGGGGGCACGGCACAGCCTCCCTAGTCCGACACAAGTGCTCCACTTGGGCTATACTCTGACCCAAGTCCCGGGGCGAGAACCACAACTACTGGTCATCCTTTAGACCTCCAGGGGGCACGGCAGAGCCTCCCTAGTCCGACACAAGTGTCCCACTTGGGCTATTCTCTGACCCAAGTCCCGGGGCGAGAACCACAACTACTGGTCATCCTTTAGACCTCCAGGGGGCACGACACAGCCTCCCTAGTCCGACCCAAGTGCTCCACTTGGGCTATACTATGACCCAAGTCCCGGGGCGAGAACCACAACTACTGGTCATCCTTTAGACCTCCAGGGGGCACGGCAGAGCCTCCCTAGTCCGACACAAGTG
>NW_027223119.1:15000-22500 GCF_043380555.1 Nothobranchius furzeri
GGGTGGAGGAGCAGCAGCCAGCCTCCAGCAGCCAGCCTCCAGCTAGTGATGGCGGGGTGGAGAAGCAGGCAGCCTCCATCAGCTGATGGCGGGGTGGAGGAGCAGAAGCCAGCCTCCAGCTGGTGATGGCGGGGTGCAGGAGCTGCAGGCAGCCTCCAGCAGCTGATGGCGGGGTGCAGGAGCTGCAGGCAGCCTCCAGCAGCTGATGGCGGGGTGGAGGAGCTGCAGCCAGCGTCCAGCAGCTGATGGTGGGGTGGAGGAGCTGCAGCCAGCGTCCAGCAGCTGATGGTTGGGTGGAGGAGCAGCAGCCAGCCTCCAGCAGCTGATGGCGGGGTGCAGGAGCAGCAGCCAGCCTCCAGCAGCTGATGGCGGGGTGGAGGAGCTGCAGCCAGCCTCCAGCAGCCAGCCTCCAGCTAGTGATGGCGGGGTGGAGAAGCAGGCAGCCTCCATCAGCTGATGGCGGGGTGGAGGAGCAGAAGCCAGCCTCCAGCTGGTGATGGCGGGGTGCAGGAGCTGCAGGCAGCCTCCAGCAGCTGATGGCGGGGTGGAGGAGCTGCAGCCAGCCTCCAGCAGCCAGCCTCCAGCTAGTGATGGCGGGGTGGAGAAGCAGGCAGCCTCCATCAGCTGATGGCGGGGTGGAGGAGCAGAAGCCAGCCTCCAGCAGCTGATGGCGGGGTGCAGGAGGTGCAGGCAGCCTCCAGCAGCTGATGGCGGGGTGCAGGAGCAGCAGGCAGCCTCCAGCAGCTGATGGCGGGGTGCAGGAGCTGCAACCAGCCTCCAGCTGGTGATGGCGGGGTGGAGGAGCTGCAGCCAGCCTCCAGCAGCCAGCCCCCAGCAGCTGATGGCGGGGTGGAGGAGCAGAAGCCAGCCTCCAGCAGCTGATGGTGGGGTGCAGGAGCTGCAGCCAGCCTCCAGCAGCCAGCCTCCAGCTGGTGATGGCGGGGTGGAGGAGCAGCAGCAGACAGCCTCCAGCAGCCAGCCAGCCTCCAGGAGCTGATGGCGGTGTGTGGGAGCAGCAGCCAGCCTCCAGCGTTCAGCCAGCATCCATCAGCTGATGGCGGTGTGAAGGAGCTGCAGCCAGCCTCCAGCAGGTCATGGTGGGGTGGAGGAGCAGCAGCCAGCCTCCAGCAGCTGATGGCGGGTTGCAGGAGCTGCAGCCAGCCTCCAGCAAATGATGGCGGGGTGCAGGAGCTGCAGGCAGCCTCCAGCAGCTGATGGCGGGGTGCAGGAGCAGCAGGCAGCCTCCAGCTGCTGATGACGGGGTGCAGGAGCTGCAACCAGCCTCCAGCTGGTGATGGTGGGGTGGAGGAGCTGCAGCCAGCCTCGAACAGCTGATGGCAGGGTGCAGGAGCAGCAGCCAGCCTCCAGCAGCTGATGGCGGGGCGCAGGAGCTGCAGGCAGCCTCCAGCAGCTGATGGCGGGGTGCAGGAGCAGCAGCCAGCCTCCAGCTGGTGATGGCGGGGTGAAGGAGCTGCAGCCAGCCACCAGCAGCTGATGGCGGGGTGAAGGAGCTGCAGCCAGCCACCAGCAGCTGATGGCGGGGTGGAGGAGCTGCAGCCAGCGTCCAGCAGCTGATGGTTGGGTGGTGGAGGAGCAGCAGCCAGCCTCCAGCAGCTGATGGCGGGGTGCAGGAGCAGCAGCCAGCGTCCAGCAGCTGATGGTTGGGTGGAGGAGCAGCAGCCAGCCTCCAGCAGCTGCTGGCGGGGTGCAGGAGCAGCAGCCAGCCTCCAGCAGCTGATGGCGGGGTGCAGGAGCTGCAGGCAGCCTCCAGCAGCTGATGGCGGTGTGCAGGAGCTGCAGCCAGCCTCCAGCAGCTGATGGCGGGGTGCAGGGGCTGCAGGCAGCCTCCAGCAGCTGATGGCGGGGTGCAGGAGCTGCAACCAGCCTCCAGCTGGTGATGGCGGGGTGGAGGAGCAGCAGCCAGCCTCCAGCAGCCAGCCTCCAGCTGCTGAGGGCGGGGTGGAGGAACAGAAGCCTCCAGCAGCTGATGGCAGGGTGCAGGAGCAGCAGCCAGCCTCCAGCTGGTGATGGCGGGGTGGAGGAGCTGAAACCTGGGTCGGACCTGGTCTGCAGCAGGGCCCATTACCACTCAGAAGCTGATGGCAGTGTGTGTTTAGGTCCCTGCGGGGTGGATGAGCTGAAACCTGGGTCAGACTTGGTGTGCAGCAGGGCTCAGCACCCTCCAGAAGCCGATGACAGTGTGTCTTTAACTCCCTGCCTGGTGGGAGAGCTGAAAGCTGGGTCGGACCTGGTCTTTAGCAGAGCTCAGCAGCCTCCAGAAGCTGATGGCAGTGTGTGTTTCATCCCCTGCGGGGTGGGAGAGCTGAAACGTGGGTCGGACCTGGTCTGCAGCAGGGCCCATCACCATCCAGAAGCTGACGGCGGTGTGTGTTTAAGTCCCTGCGGGGTGGGAGAGCCATAACCTGGGTCGGACCTGGTCTGCAGCAGAGCTCAGCAGCCTCCAGAACCTGATGGCAGTGTGTCTTTAATCCACTGCGGGGTGCAGGAGCTGAAACCTGGGTCGGACCTGGTCTGCAGCAGGGCTCAGCAGCCAGCAGAAGGTGACGGCAGTGTGTGTTTAGTTCCCTGCGGGGTGCAGGAGCTGAAACCTGGGTCGGACCTGGTCTGCAGCAGAGCTCAGCAGCCAGCAGAAGGTGATGGCAGTGTGTGTTTAAGTCCCTGCCTGGTGGGAGAGCTGAAACCTGGGTCGGACCTGGTCTATAGAAGAGCTCAGCAGCCTCCAGAAGCTGATGGCAGTGTGTGTGTTTTGGTCCCTGCGGGGTGCAGGAGCAGGAACCCGGGTCGGACCTGGTCTATAGCGGAGCTCAGCAGCCTCCAGCAGCTGATGGCAGTGTGTGTTTAATTCCCTGCCTGGTGGGAGAGCTGTAACCCGGGTCGGACTTGGTCTGCAGCAGGGCCCATCACCATCCAGAAGCTGATGGCAGTGTGTCTTTAATTCCCTGCGGGGTGGAGGAGCAGAAACCTGGGTCGGACCTGGTCTATAGCAGAGCTCAGCAGCCTCCAGAAGCTGATGGCAGTGTGTGTTCAAGTCCCTGCGGGGTGGGAGAGCTGAAACCTGGGTCGGACCTGGTCTATAGAAGAGCTCAGCAGCCTCCAGCAGCTGATGGCAGTGTGTGTTTAAGTCCCTGCGGGGTGGGAGAGCTATATCCCGGGTCGGACCTGGTCTATAGCAGAGCTCAGCAGCCTCCAGCAGCTGATGGCAGTGTGTGTTTAAGTCCCTGCGGGGTGGGAGAGCTGAAACCTCGGTCGGACCTGGTCTATGGCAGAGCTCAGCAGCCTCCAGAAGCTGATGGCAGCGTGCCTCTAAGTCCCTGCCTGGTGGGAGAGCTGAAACCTGGGTCGGACATGGTCTGCAGCAGGGCTCGGCAGCCTCCAGCAGCTGATGGCAGTGTGTCTTTAAGTCCCTGCCTGGTGGGAGAGCTGAAACCTGGGTCGGACCTGGTCTATAGCAGAGCTCAGCAGCCTCCAGCAGCTGATGGCAGTGTGTGTTTAAGTCCCTGCCTGGTGTGAGAGCTGAAACCTGGGTCGGACCTGGTCTATAGAAGAGCTCAGCAGCCTCCAGCAGCTGATGGCAGTGTGTCTTTAAGTCACTGCCTGGTGGGAGAGCTGAAACCTGGGTCGGACCTGGTCTATAGTAGAGCTCAGCAGCCTCCAGCAGCTGATTGCAGTGTGTGTTTAAGTCCCTGCCTGGTGGGAGAGCTGATATCCGGGTCGGACCTGGTCCACAGCAGGGCCCATCACCCTCCAGAAGCTGGTGGCAGTGTGTGTTTAAGTCCCTGCGGGGTGCAGGAGCAGAAACCTGGGTGGGACCTGGTCTGCAGCAGAGCTCGGCAGCCTCCAGCAGCTGATGGCAGTGAGTGTTTAAGTCCCTGCGGGGTGGGAGAGCTATATCCCGGGTCAGACCTGGTCTAAAGCAGGGCCCATCACCCTCCAGAAGCTGGTGGCAGTGTGTGTTTAAGTCCCTGCGGGGTGGAGGAGCAGAAACCTGGGTCGGACCCGGTCTACAGCAGAGCTCAGCAGCCCCCAGAAGCTGATGGCAGTGTGTGTGTGTGTGTGTGTGTTTAAGTCTCTGCCTGGTTGGAGAGCCGATACCTGGGTCGGACCTGGTCTGCAGCAGGGCTCAGCAGCCTCCAGAAGCTGATGGCAGTGTGTCTTTCATTCCCTGCGGGGTGCAGGAGCAGAAACCTGGGTCGGACCTGGTCTATAGCGGAGCTCAGCAGCCTCCAGCAGCTGATGGCAGTGTGTGTGTTAAAGACCCTGCGGGGTGGGAGAGCTGAAACCTGGGTCGGACCTGGTCTGCAGCAGGGCTCAGCAGCCCCCAGAAGCTGATGGCTGTGTGTGTTTAAGTCCCTGCGGGGTGGGAGAGCTGAAACCTGGGTCGGACCTGGCCCGCAGCAGGGCCCATCACCCTCCAGAAGCTGATGGCGGTGTGGGTTTAAGTCCCTGCGGGGTTGAGGAGCTGAAACCTGGGTCGGACCTGGTCTGCAGCAGGGCCCATCACCATCCAGAAGCTGATGGCTGTGTGTGTTTAAGTCCCAGGGGGGTGGGAGAGCCATAACCTGGGTCGGACCTGGTCTGCAGCAGGGCTCAGCAGCCTCCAGTTGCAGATGGCAGTGTGTGTTTAGTTCCCTGCGGGGTGCAGGAGCTGAAACCTGGGTCGGACCTGGTCTATAGCAGAGCTCAGCAGCCTCCAGAAGCTGATGGCAGTGTGTCTTCAATTCCCTGCGGGGTGCAGGAGCTGATACCTGGGTCGGACCTGGTCTGCAGCAGGGCCCATCACCATCCAGACGCTGATGGCAGTGTGTGTTTAAGTCCTAGTGGGCTGCAGGAGCTGAAACCTGGGTCGGACCTGCTCTATAGTAGAGCTCAGCAGCCTCCAGAAGCTGATGGCAGTGTGTCTTTAAGTCCCTGCGGGGTGGGATAGCTGAAACCTGGGTCGGACCTGGTCTGCAGCAGGGCCCATCACCATCCAGACGCTGATGGCAGTGTGTGTTTAAGTCCTAGTGGGCTGCAGGAGCTGAAACCTGGGTCGGACCTGCTCTATAGTAGAGCTCAGCAGCCTCCAGAAGCTGATGGCAGTGTGTCTTTAAGTCCCTGCGGGGTGGGATAGCTGAAACCTGGGTCGGACCTGGTCTGCAGCAGGGCCCATCACCCTCCAGAAGCTGTTGGCAGTGTGTCTTCCATTCCTAGTGGGGCAGGGGAGCAAAGACCTGGGCAGAGGAGCGCCTGTCTGCATCCGATCCGGCCCCTCAGCAGCCCGCCGTGAGCCTTAGAGAACCCCCCCCCCCCCCCAGCGGGCTCCAGGAACCGGGCCCTGCGTCGGACCCAGCTCAGTAAGGCCCTCCCTCGGGCCCTGCAGCAGGTGGCCCCGTCTATGCAGTCGAAAACCCCGCGAAAATCGGTGTAGAAACGCCCGAGAGGCGTGGTGCGGTTCCCCCGGCCGGTACCGGGTCCGGACCGGTCCGGAAGTCCACCCAGAACACTGCCTGGGGCTTCTGGGCGGCTCCCCAGGCGCAGGCAGTCGAAAACCGCGTGAAAATCGGTTCAGAATTGACAAAACGGCGACCTCGTCGCTCCAAAAACTAAGTCCAAACTAAGCCTTTCGCTTATCGCTTAACGCTTAAGGCGGTCGGCCTTATGGCCAGTAAATGAAAAGTGCCTGCGCCCCTGGAGGTTTTGGAAGGTGCGAGCGATGACCATGCTCGGGTTAGTAGGTGAGGCCATCGGAAAACCAGCGTGAGTTGGCGGGTTTGGGTGGCAATCTATTCCAGGCAGAGTCGACTATCTCTGGGCATCAATTTTGGGATTTTTCCGGCTCTGGTTCTGGGAGAAACGCAGGGGCAAAGTGCACGAGCCGCGGCCGATTTTGGTGGCCTGTCCCTGGGCACAAAGTCTGAGGAGTGTGGGCCTGGTTCTCCGGCTTAATTTGACTCAACACGGGAAACCTCACCCGGCCCGGACACGGAAAGGATTGACAGATTGATAGCTCTTTCTCGATTCTGTGGGTGGTGGTGCATGGCCGTTCTTAGTTGGTGGAGCGATTTGTCTGGTTAATTCCGATAACGAACGAGACTCCGGCATGCTAACTAGTTACGCGGCCCCGTGTGGTCGGCGTCCAACTTCTTAGAGGGACAAGTGGCGTTCAGCCACACGAGATTGAGCAATAACAGGTCTGTGATGCCCTTAGATGTCCGGGGCTGCACGCGCGCCACACTGAGTGGATCAGCGTGTGTCTACCCTTCGCCGAGAGGCGTGGGTAACCCGCTGAACCCCACTCGTGATAGGGATTGGGGATTGCAATTATTTCCCATCAACGAGGAATTCCCAGTAAGCGCGGGTCATAAGCTCGCGTTGATTAAGTCCCTGCCCTTTGTACACACCGCCCGTCGCTACTACCGATTGGATGGTTTAGTGAGGTCCTCGGATCGGCCCCGCCGGGGTCGGCCACGGCCCTGGCGGAGCGCCGAGAAGACGATCAAACTTGACTATCTAGAGGAAGTAAAAGTCGTAACAAGGTTTCCGTAGGTGAACCTGCGGAAGGATCATTACCGGTTTCGTCCCAAGTCTGGTGGCCGCAAACACGCTCCAAGCCCCGGGAGGACGGGCTGGTGGAGGGGCGTCGGAGCGGCGGGCCAACCCCACCGGCGACGGTGCGCGTCCGGGAGAGGGACCGGGAGGCGTCACGGCCTCCCCCTCTCTCCCGAGGCGACTCTGCGCGTCGGTGAGGACCTGGTACCCGTCGCTGCGCTCCGCCCCTCCACCTATCACCACCCGCCCTCCCGAGGCTCCAAGGGCGGCAGGGTGCCGCCGGGCTTCCGCCGTGCCCCGTACGCCCTCGACCTGCTCGGCCTTCGGGCCGGGGAGGCTGGGATGCGGGACACAACGGCGCGGTCGTCCCGACCCCCCTGCCGTCTGTCCGAAAGCGCCGGAGGCACGCCGAGCCGACCCGACTCCGTGCGCCCGTAGCTCGCCGAACCCCCGTTACCCTGTGCGCCCCGTCGGTCCGAAACTGCACCGCACCTATATAGCGACCCCCACCCTAGACAGGGGGGGTCGTGGTGACGGGGCTGCGGACGGCCGGCGGGACCGGGGTTACGGCTGGGAAGGGAGGTGCGGGACGCGGAGAGGCCCGGCGTGTGCCTCGCGCCGAGCCAAACTCCGTGCGCCCGTAGCTCGCCGAACCCCCCGTTACCCTGTGCGCCCCGTCGGTCCGAAGCTGCCCAGCACCTATATAGCGACCCCCACCCTAGACAGGGGGGGTCGTGGTGACCGGGCTGTGGACGGCCGGCGGGACCGGGGTTACGGGGGGGGGAAGGGAGGTGCGGGACGCGGAGAGGCCCGGCGCGTGCTCCGAGCCAAACTCCGTACGCCCGTAGCTCGCTGCCCCCCGTTACACTGTGCGCCCCGTCGGTCCGAAGCTGCCCAGCACCTATATAGCGACCCCCACCCTAGACAGGGGGGGTCGTGGTGACCGGGTTG
>NW_027223119.1:30000-40000 GCF_043380555.1 Nothobranchius furzeri
CTGATGGCGGGGTGGAGGAGCAGAAGCCAGCCTCCAGCAGCTGATGGCGGGGTGCAGGAGCTGCAGCCAGCGTCCAGCAGCTGATGGTGGGGTGGAGGAGCTGCAGCCAGCCTCCAGCAGCCAGCCTCCAGCTAGTGATGGCGGGGTGGAGAAGCAGGCAGCCTCCGTCAGCTGATGGCGGGGTGGAGGAGCAGAAGCCAGCCTCCAGCAGCTGATGGCGGGGTGCAGGAGCTGCAGCCAGCGTCCAGCAGCTGATGGTGGGGTGGAGGAGCTGCAGCCAGCGTCCAGCAGCTGATGGTGGGGTGGAGGAGCTGCAGCCAGCCTCCAGCAGCCAGCCTCCAGCAGCTGATGGCGGGGTGCAGGAGCAGCAGCCAGCCTCCAGCAGCTGATGGCGGGGTGCAGGAGCAGCAGGCAGCCTCCAGCAGCTGATGGCGGGGTGGAGGAGCAGAAGCCAGCCTCCAGCAGCTGATGGCGGGGTGCAGGAGCTGCAGCCAGCGTCCAGCAGCTGATGGTGGGGTGGAGGAGCTGCAGCCAGCGTCCAGCAGCTGATGGTTGGGTGGAGGAGCAGCAGCCAGCCTCCAGCAGCCAGCCTCCAGCTAGTGATGGCGGGGTGGAGAAGCAGGCAGCCTCCATCAGCTGATGGCGGGGTGGAGGAGCAGAAGCCAGCCTCCAGCTGGTGATGGCGGGGTGCAGGAGCTGCAGGCAGCCTCCAGCAGCTGATGGCGGGGTGCAGGAGCTGCAGGCAGCCTCCAGCAGCTGATGGCGGGGTGGAGGAGCTGCAGCCAGCGTCCAGCAGCTGATGGTGGGGTGGAGGAGCTGCAGCCAGCGTCCAGCAGCTGATGGTTGGGTGGAGGAGCAGCAGCCAGCCTCCAGCAGCTGATGGCGGGGTGCAGGAGCAGCAGCCAGCCTCCAGCAGCTGATGGCGGGGTGGAGGAGCTGCAGCCAGCCTCCAGCAGCCAGCCTCCAGCTAGTGATGGCGGGGTGGAGAAGCAGGCAGCCTCCATCAGCTGATGGCGGGGTGGAGGAGCAGAAGCCAGCCTCCAGCTGGTGATGGCGGGGTGCAGGAGCTGCAGGCAGCCTCCAGCAGCTGATGGCGGGGTGGAGGAGCTGCAGCCAGCCTCCAGCAGCCAGCCTCCAGCTAGTGATGGCGGGGTGGAGAAGCAGGCAGCCTCCATCAGCTGATGGCGGGGTGGAGGAGCAGAAGCCAGCCTCCAGCAGCTGATGGCGGGGTGCAGGAGGTGCAGGCAGCCTCCAGCAGCTGATGGCGGGGTGCAGGAGCAGCAGGCAGCCTCCAGCAGCTGATGGCGGGGTGCAGGAGCTGCAACCAGCCTCCAGCTGGTGATGGCGGGGTGGAGGAGCTGCAGCCAGCCTCCAGCAGCCAGCCCCCAGCAGCTGATGGCGGGGTGGAGGAGCAGAAGCCAGCCTCCAGCAGCTGATGGTGGGGTGCAGGAGCTGCAGCCAGCCTCCAGCAGCCAGCCTCCAGCTGGTGATGGCGGGGTGGAGGAGCAGCAGCAGACAGCCTCCAGCAGCCAGCCAGCCTCCAGGAGCTGATGGCGGTGTGTGGGAGCAGCAGCCAGCCTCCAGCGTTCAGCCAGCATCCATCAGCTGATGGCGGTGTGAAGGAGCTGCAGCCAGCCTCCAGCAGGTCATGGTGGGGTGGAGGAGCAGCAGCCAGCCTCCAGCAGCTGATGGCGGGTTGCAGGAGCTGCAGCCAGCCTCCAGCAAATGATGGCGGGGTGCAGGAGCTGCAGGCAGCCTCCAGCAGCTGATGGCGGGGTGCAGGAGCAGCAGGCAGCCTCCAGCTGCTGATGACGGGGTGCAGGAGCTGCAACCAGCCTCCAGCTGGTGATGGTGGGGTGGAGGAGCTGCAGCCAGCCTCGAACAGCTGATGGCAGGGTGCAGGAGCAGCAGCCAGCCTCCAGCAGCTGATGGCGGGGCGCAGGAGCTGCAGGCAGCCTCCAGCAGCTGATGGCGGGGTGCAGGAGCAGCAGCCAGCCTCCAGCTGGTGATGGCGGGGTGAAGGAGCTGCAGCCAGCCACCAGCAGCTGATGGCGGGGTGAAGGAGCTGCAGCCAGCCACCAGCAGCTGATGGCGGGGTGGAGGAGCTGCAGCCAGCGTCCAGCAGCTGATGGTTGGGTGGTGGAGGAGCAGCAGCCAGCCTCCAGCAGCTGATGGCGGGGTGCAGGAGCAGCAGCCAGCGTCCAGCAGCTGATGGTTGGGTGGAGGAGCAGCAGCCAGCCTCCAGCAGCTGCTGGCGGGGTGCAGGAGCAGCAGCCAGCCTCCAGCAGCTGATGGCGGGGTGCAGGAGCTGCAGGCAGCCTCCAGCAGCTGATGGCGGTGTGCAGGAGCTGCAGCCAGCCTCCAGCAGCTGATGGCGGGGTGCAGGGGCTGCAGGCAGCCTCCAGCAGCTGATGGCGGGGTGCAGGAGCTGCAACCAGCCTCCAGCTGGTGATGGCGGGGTGGAGGAGCAGCAGCCAGCCTCCAGCAGCCAGCCTCCAGCTGCTGATGGCGGGGTGGAGGAACAGAAGCCTCCAGCAGCTGATGGCAGGGTGCAGGAGCAGCAGCCAGCCTCCAGCTGGTGATGGCGGGGTGGAGGAGCTGAAACCTGGGTCGGACCTGGTCTGCAGCAGGGCCCATTACCACTCAGAAGCTGATGGCAGTGTGTGTTTAGGTCCCTGCGGGGTGGATGAGCTGAAACCTGGGTCAGACTTGGTGTGCAGCAGGGCTCAGCACCCTCCAGAAGCCGATGACAGTGTGTCTTTAACTCCCTGCCTGGTGGGAGAGCTGAAAGCTGGGTCGGACCTGGTCTTTAGCAGAGCTCAGCAGCCTCCAGAAGCTGATGGCAGTGTGTGTTTCATCCCCTGCGGGGTGGGAGAGCTGAAACGTGGGTCGGACCTGGTCTGCAGCAGGGCCCATCACCATCCAGAAGCTGACGGCGGTGTGTGTTTAAGTCCCTGCGGGGTGGGAGAGCCATAACCTGGGTCGGACCTGGTCTGCAGCAGAGCTCAGCAGCCTCCAGAACCTGATGGCAGTGTGTCTTTAATCCACTGCGGGGTGCAGGAGCTGAAACCTGGGTCGGACCTGGTCTGCAGCAGGGCTCAGCAGCCAGCAGAAGGTGACGGCAGTGTGTGTTTAGTTCCCTGCGGGGTGCAGGAGCTGAAACCTGGGTCGGACCTGGTCTGCAGCAGAGCTCAGCAGCCAGCAGAAGGTGATGGCAGTGTGTGTTTAAGTCCCTGCCTGGTGGGAGAGCTGAAACCTGGGTCGGACCTGGTCTATAGAAGAGCTCAGCAGCCTCCAGAAGCTGATGGCAGTGTGTGTGTTTTGGTCCCTGCGGGGTGCAGGAGCAGGAACCCGGGTCGGACCTGGTCTATAGCGGAGCTCAGCAGCCTCCAGCAGCTGATGGCAGTGTGTGTTTAATTCCCTGCCTGGTGGGAGAGCTGTAACCCGGGTCGGACTTGGTCTGCAGCAGGGCCCATCACCATCCAGAAGCTGATGGCAGTGTGTCTTTAATTCCCTGCGGGGTGGAGGAGCAGAAACCTGGGTCGGACCTGGTCTATAGCAGAGCTCAGCAGCCTCCAGAAGCTGATGGCAGTGTGTGTTCAAGTCCCTGCGGGGTGGGAGAGCTGAAACCTGGGTCGGACCTGGTCTATAGAAGAGCTCAGCAGCCTCCAGCAGCTGATGGCAGTGTGTGTTTAAGTCCCTGCGGGGTGGGAGAGCTATATCCCGGGTCGGACCTGGTCTATAGCAGAGCTCAGCAGCCTCCAGCAGCTGATGGCAGTGTGTGTTTAAGTCCCTGCGGGGTGGGAGAGCTGAAACCTCGGTCGGACCTGGTCTATGGCAGAGCTCAGCAGCCTCCAGAAGCTGATGGCAGCGTGCCTCTAAGTCCCTGCCTGGTGGGAGAGCTGAAACCTGGGTCGGACATGGTCTGCAGCAGGGCTCGGCAGCCTCCAGCAGCTGATGGCAGTGTGTCTTTAAGTCCCTGCCTGGTGGGAGAGCTGAAACCTGGGTCGGACCTGGTCTATAGCAGAGCTCAGCAGCCTCCAGCAGCTGATGGCAGTGTGTGTTTAAGTCCCTGCCTGGTGTGAGAGCTGAAACCTGGGTCGGACCTGGTCTATAGAAGAGCTCAGCAGCCTCCAGCAGCTGATGGCAGTGTGTCTTTAAGTCACTGCCTGGTGGGAGAGCTGAAACCTGGGTCGGACCTGGTCTATAGTAGAGCTCAGCAGCCTCCAGCAGCTGATTGCAGTGTGTGTTTAAGTCCCTGCCTGGTGGGAGAGCTGATATCCGGGTCGGACCTGGTCCACAGCAGGGCCCATCACCCTCCAGAAGCTGGTGGCAGTGTGTGTTTAAGTCCCTGCGGGGTGCAGGAGCAGAAACCTGGGTGGGACCTGGTCTGCAGCAGAGCTCGGCAGCCTCCAGCAGCTGATGGCAGTGAGTGTTTAAGTCCCTGCGGGGTGGGAGAGCTATATCCCGGGTCAGACCTGGTCTAAAGCAGGGCCCATCACCCTCCAGAAGCTGGTGGCAGTGTGTGTTTAAGTCCCTGCGGGGTGGAGGAGCAGAAACCTGGGTCGGACCCGGTCTACAGCAGAGCTCAGCAGCCCCCAGAAGCTGATGGCAGTGTGTGTGTGTGTGTGTGTGTTTAAGTCTCTGCCTGGTTGGAGAGCCGATACCTGGGTCGGACCTGGTCTGCAGCAGGGCTCAGCAGCCTCCAGAAGCTGATGGCAGTGTGTCTTTCATTCCCTGCGGGGTGCAGGAGCAGAAACCTGGGTCGGACCTGGTCTATAGCGGAGCTCAGCAGCCTCCAGCAGCTGATGGCAGTGTGTGTGTTAAAGACCCTGCGGGGTGGGAGAGCTGAAACCTGGGTCGGACCTGGTCTGCAGCAGGGCTCAGCAGCCCCCAGAAGCTGATGGCTGTGTGTGTTTAAGTCCCTGCGGGGTGGGAGAGCTGAAACCTGGGTCGGACCTGGCCCGCAGCAGGGCCCATCACCCTCCAGAAGCTGATGGCGGTGTGGGTTTAAGTCCCTGCGGGGTTGAGGAGCTGAAACCTGGGTCGGACCTGGTCTGCAGCAGGGCCCATCACCATCCAGAAGCTGATGGCTGTGTGTGTTTAAGTCCCAGGGGGGTGGGAGAGCCATAACCTGGGTCGGACCTGGTCTGCAGCAGGGCTCAGCAGCCTCCAGTTGCAGATGGCAGTGTGTGTTTAGTTCCCTGCGGGGTGCAGGAGCTGAAACCTGGGTCGGACCTGGTCTATAGCAGAGCTCAGCAGCCTCCAGAAGCTGATGGCAGTGTGTCTTCAATTCCCTGCGGGGTGCAGGAGCTGATACCTGGGTCGGACCTGGTCTGCAGCAGGGCCCATCACCATCCAGACGCTGATGGCAGTGTGTGTTTAAGTCCTAGTGGGCTGCAGGAGCTGAAACCTGGGTCGGACCTGCTCTATAGTAGAGCTCAGCAGCCTCCAGAAGCTGATGGCAGTGTGTCTTTAAGTCCCTGCGGGGTGGGATAGCTGAAACCTGGGTCGGACCTGGTCTGCAGCAGGGCCCATCACCATCCAGACGCTGATGGCAGTGTGTGTTTAAGTCCTAGTGGGCTGCAGGAGCTGAAACCTGGGTCGGACCTGCTCTATAGTAGAGCTCAGCAGCCTCCAGAAGCTGATGGCAGTGTGTCTTTAAGTCCCTGCGGGGTGGGATAGCTGAAACCTGGGTCGGACCTGGTCTGCAGCAGGGCCCATCACCCTCCAGAAGCTGTTGGCAGTGTGTCTTCCATTCCTAGTGGGGCAGGGGAGCAAAGACCTGGGCAGAGGAGCGCCTGTCTGCATCCGATCCGGCCCCTCAGCAGCCCGCCGTGAGCCTTAGAGAACCCCCCCCCCCCCCCAGCGGGCTCCAGGAACCGGGCCCTGCGTCGGACCCAGCTCAGTAAGGCCCTCCCTCGGGCCCTGCAGCAGGTGGCCCCGTCTATGCAGTCGAAAACCCCGCGAAAATCGGTGTAGAAACGCCCGAGAGGCGTGGTGCGGTTCCCCCGGCCGGTACCGGGTCCGGACCGGTCCGGAAGTCCACCCAGAACACTGCCTGGGGCTTCTGGGCGGCTCCCCAGGCGCAGGCAGTCGAAAACCGCGTGAAAATCGGTTCAGAATTGACAAAACGGCGACCTCGTCGCTCCAAAAACTAAGTCCAAACTAAGCCTTTCGCTTATCGCTTAACGCTTAAGGCGGTCGGCCTTATGGCCAGTAAATGAAAAGTGCCTGCGCCCCTGGAGGTTTTGGAAGGTGCGAGCGATGACCATGCTCGGGTTAGTAGGTGAGGCCATCGGAAAACCAGCGTGAGTTGGCGGGTTTGGGTGGCAATCTATTCCAGGCAGAGTCGACTATCTCTGGGCATCAATTTTGGGATTTTTCCGGCTCTGGTTCTGGGAGAAACGCAGGGGCAAAGTGCACGAGCCGCGGCCGATTTTGGTGGCCTGTCCCTGGGCACAAAGTCTGAGGAGTGTGGGCCTGGTTCTCCGAAAAATACCAGTCTGCTGGAGCTCACTCCCATGGCTCCAGGGGGCACGGCACACCCCCCGGTAGCCGACCAAAGTGCTCTACTCGGGCCAGACTCGGACCCACGACCCGGGGTGAGAACCACAACTACTGGTCATCCTTTTGACCTCCAGGGGGCGCGGCAGAGCCTCCCCAGTCCGACGCAAGTGCCCCACTTGGGCCATACTCAGACCCACGGCCCGGGGCGAGAACCACAACTACTGGTCATCCTTTAGACCTCCAGGGGGCCCGGCACAGCCTCCCTAGACCGACACAAGTGCTCCACTTGGGCTGTACTCTGACCCAAGTCCCGGTGCGAGAACCACAACTACTGGTCATCCTTTAGACCTCCAGGGGGCCCGGCACAGCCTCCCTAGGCCGACACAAGTGCTCCACTTGGGCTATACTCTGACCCAAGTCCCGGGGCGAGAACCACAACTACTGGTCATCCTTTTGACCTCATGGTCATCCTTTAGATCTCCAGGGGGCCCGGCACAGCCTCCCTAGGCCGACACAAGTGCTCCACTTGGGCTATACTCTGACCCAGTCCCGGGGCGAGAACCACAACTACTGGTCATCCTTTAGACCTCCAGGGGGCACGGCACACCCCCCGGTAGCCGACCAAAGTGCTCTACTCGGGCCAGACTCGGACCCACGACCCGGGGTGAGAACCACAACTACTGGTCATCCTTTAGACCTCCAGGGGGCCCGGCACAGCCTCCCTAGTCCGACACAAGTGCTCCACTTGGGCTATACTCTGACCCAAGTCCCGGGGCGAGAACCACAACTACTGGTCATCCTTTAGACCTCCAGGGGGACCGGCACAGCCTCCCTAGACCGACACAAGTGCACCACTTGGGCCATACTCTGACCCAAGTCCCGGGGCGAGAACCACAACTACTGGTCATCCTTTTGACCTCATGGTCATCCTTTAGACCTCAAGGGGGCACGGCAGAGCCTCCCTAGTCCGACACAAGTGTCCCACTTGGGCTATACTATGACCCAAGTCCCGGGGCGAGAACCACAACTACTGGTCATCCTTTAGACCTCAAGGGGGCACGGCAGAGCCTCCCTAGTCCGACACAAGTGTCCCACTTGGGCCATACTCAGACCCACGGCCCGGGGCGAGAACCACAACTACTGGTCATCCTTTAGACCTCCAGGGGGCCCGGCACAGCCTCCCTAGTCCGACGCAAGTGCTCCACTTGGGCTGTACTCTGACCCAAGTCCCGGGGCGAGAACCACAACTAATGGTCATCCTTTAGACCTCCAGGGGGCACGGCACAGCCTCCCTAGTCCGACACAAGTGCTCCACTTGGGCTATACTCTGACCCAAGTCCCGGGGCGAGAACCACAACTACTGGTCATCCTTTAGACCTCCAGGGGGCACGGCAGAGCCTCCCTAGTCCGACACAAGTGTCCCACTTGGGCTATTCTCTGACCCAAGTCCCGGGGCGAGAACCACAACTACTGGTCATCCTTTAGACCTCCAGGGGGCACGACACAGCCTCCCTAGTCCGACCCAAGTGCTCCACTTGGGCTATACTATGACCCAAGTCCCGGGGCGAGAACCACAACTACTGGTCATCCTTTAGACCTCCAGGGGGCACGGCACAGCCTCCCTAGTCCGACACAAGTGCTCCACTTGGGCTATACTCTGACCCAAGTCCCGGGGCGAGAACCACAACTACTGGTCATCCTTTAGACCTCCAGGGGGCACGGCACAGCCTCCCTAGTCCGACACAAGTGCTCCACTTGGGCTATACTCTGACCCAAGTCCCGGGGCGAGAACCACAACTACTGGTCATCCTTTTGACCTCATGGTCATCCTTTAGACCTCCAGGGGGCCCGGCACAGCCTCCCTAGGCCGACACAAGTGCTCCACTTGGGCTATACTCTGACCCAAGTCCCGGGGCGAGAACCACAACTACTGGTCATCCTTTAGACCTCCAGGGGGCACGGCACAGCCTCCCTAGTCCGACACAAGTGCTCCACTTGGGCTATACTCTGACCCAAGTCCCGGGGCGAGAACCACAACTACTGGTCATCCTTTTGACCTCATGGTCATCCTTTAGACCTCCAGGGGGCCCGGCACAGCCTCCCTAGACCGACACAAGTGCTCCACTTGGGCTGTACTCTGACCCAAGTCCCGGTGCGAGAACCACAACTACTGGTCATCCTTTAGACCTCCAGGGGGCCCGGCACAGCCTCCCTAGGCCGACACAAGTGCTCCACTTGGGCTATACTCTGACCCAAGTCCCGGGGCGAGAACCACAACTACTGGTCATCCTTTTGACCTCATGGTCATCCTTTAGATCTCCAGGGGGCCCGGCACAGCCTCCCTAGGCCGACACAAGTGCTCCACTTGGGCTATACTCTGACCCAAGTCCCGGGGCGAGAACCACAACTACTGGTCATCCTTTAGACCTCCAGGGGGCACGGCACACCCCCCGGTAGCCGACCAAAGTGCTCTACTCGGGCCAGACTCGGACCCACGACCCGGGGTGAGAACCACAACTACTGGTCATCCTTTAGACCTCCAGGGGGCCCGGCACAGCCTCCCTAGTCCGACACAAGTGCTCCACTTGGGCTATACTCTGACCCAAGTCCCGGGGCGAGAACCACAACTACTGGTCATCCTTTAGACCTCCAGGGGGACCGGCACAGCCTCCCTAGACCGACACAAGTGCACCACTTGGGCCATACTCTGACCCAAGTCCCGGGGCGAGAACCACAACTACTGGTCATCCTTTTGACCTCATGGTCATCCTTTAGACCTCAAGGGGGCACGGCAGAGCCTCCCTAGTCCGACACAAGTGTCCCACTTGGGCTATACTATGACCCAAGTCCCGGGGCGAGAACCACAACTACTGGTCATCCTTTAGACCTCAAGGGGGCACGGCAGAGCCTCCCTAGTCCGACACAAGTGTCCCACTTGGGCCATACTCAGACCCACGGCCCGGGGCGAGAACCACAACTACTGGTCATCCTTTAGACCTCCAGGGGGCCCGGCACAGCCTCCCTAGTCCGACGCAAGTGCTCCACTTGGGCTGTACTCTGACCCAAGTCCCGGGGCGAGAACCACAACTAATGGTCATCCTTTAGACCTCCAGGGGGCACGGCACAGCCTCCCTAGTCCGACACAAGTGCTCCACTTGGGCTATACTCTGACCCAAGTCCCGGGGCGAGAACCACAACTACTGGTCATCCTTTAGACCTCCAGGGGGCACGGCAGAGCCTCCCTAGTCCGACACAAGTGTCCCACTTGGGCTATTCTCTGACCCAAGTCCCGGGGCGAGAACCACAACTACTGGTCATCCTTTAGACCTCCAGGGGGCACGACACAGCCTCCCTAGTCCGACCCAAGTGCTCCACTTGGGCTATACTATGACCCAAGTCCCGGGGCGAGAACCACAACTACTGGTCATCCTTTAGACCTCCAGGGGGCACGGCACAGCCTCCCTAGTCCGACACAAGTGCTCCACTTGGG
>NW_027223119.1:50186-57686 GCF_043380555.1 Nothobranchius furzeri
AGCCAGCCTCCAGCTGGTGATGGCGGGGTGGAGGAGCAGCAGCAGACAGCCTCCAGCAGCCAGCCAGCCTCCAGGAGCTGATGGCGGTGTGTGGGAGCAGCAGCCAGCCTCCAGCGTTCAGCCAGCATCCATCAGCTGATGGCGGTGTGAAGGAGCTGCAGCCAGCCTCCAGCAGGTCATGGTGGGGTGGAGGAGCAGCAGCCAGCCTCCAGCAGCTGATGGCGGGTTGCAGGAGCTGCAGCCAGCCTCCAGCAAATGATGGCGGGGTGCAGGAGCTGCAGGCAGCCTCCAGCAGCTGATGGCGGGGTGCAGGAGCAGCAGGCAGCCTCCAGCTGCTGATGACGGGGTGCAGGAGCTGCAACCAGCCTCCAGCTGGTGATGGTGGGGTGGAGGAGCTGCAGCCAGCCTCGAACAGCTGATGGCAGGGTGCAGGAGCAGCAGCCAGCCTCCAGCAGCTGATGGCGGGGCGCAGGAGCTGCAGGCAGCCTCCAGCAGCTGATGGCGGGGTGCAGGAGCAGCAGCCAGCCTCCAGCTGGTGATGGCGGGGTGAAGGAGCTGCAGCCAGCCACCAGCAGCTGATGGCGGGGTGAAGGAGCTGCAGCCAGCCACCAGCAGCTGATGGCGGGGTGGAGGAGCTGCAGCCAGCGTCCAGCAGCTGATGGTTGGGTGGTGGAGGAGCAGCAGCCAGCCTCCAGCAGCTGATGGCGGGGTGCAGGAGCAGCAGCCAGCGTCCAGCAGCTGATGGTTGGGTGGAGGAGCAGCAGCCAGCCTCCAGCAGCTGCTGGCGGGGTGCAGGAGCAGCAGCCAGCCTCCAGCAGCTGATGGCGGGGTGCAGGAGCTGCAGGCAGCCTCCAGCAGCTGATGGCGGTGTGCAGGAGCTGCAGCCAGCCTCCAGCAGCTGATGGCGGGGTGCAGGGGCTGCAGGCAGCCTCCAGCAGCTGATGGCGGGGTGCAGGAGCTGCAACCAGCCTCCAGCTGGTGATGGCGGGGTGGAGGAGCAGCAGCCAGCCTCCAGCAGCCAGCCTCCAGCTGCTGATGGCGGGGTGGAGGAACAGAAGCCTCCAGCAGCTGATGGCAGGGTGCAGGAGCAGCAGCCAGCCTCCAGCTGGTGATGGCGGGGTGGAGGAGCTGAAACCTGGGTCGGACCTGGTCTGCAGCAGGGCCCATTACCACTCAGAAGCTGATGGCAGTGTGTGTTTAGGTCCCTGCGGGGTGGATGAGCTGAAACCTGGGTCAGACTTGGTGTGCAGCAGGGCTCAGCACCCTCCAGAAGCCGATGACAGTGTGTCTTTAACTCCCTGCCTGGTGGGAGAGCTGAAAGCTGGGTCGGACCTGGTCTTTAGCAGAGCTCAGCAGCCTCCAGAAGCTGATGGCAGTGTGTGTTTCATCCCCTGCGGGGTGGGAGAGCTGAAACGTGGGTCGGACCTGGTCTGCAGCAGGGCCCATCACCATCCAGAAGCTGACGGCGGTGTGTGTTTAAGTCCCTGCGGGGTGGGAGAGCCATAACCTGGGTCGGACCTGGTCTGCAGCAGAGCTCAGCAGCCTCCAGAACCTGATGGCAGTGTGTCTTTAATCCACTGCGGGGTGCAGGAGCTGAAACCTGGGTCGGACCTGGTCTGCAGCAGGGCTCAGCAGCCAGCAGAAGGTGACGGCAGTGTGTGTTTAGTTCCCTGCGGGGTGCAGGAGCTGAAACCTGGGTCGGACCTGGTCTGCAGCAGAGCTCAGCAGCCAGCAGAAGGTGATGGCAGTGTGTGTTTAAGTCCCTGCCTGGTGGGAGAGCTGAAACCTGGGTCGGACCTGGTCTATAGAAGAGCTCAGCAGCCTCCAGAAGCTGATGGCAGTGTGTGTGTTTTGGTCCCTGCGGGGTGCAGGAGCAGGAACCCGGGTCGGACCTGGTCTATAGCGGAGCTCAGCAGCCTCCAGCAGCTGATGGCAGTGTGTGTTTAATTCCCTGCCTGGTGGGAGAGCTGTAACCCGGGTCGGACTTGGTCTGCAGCAGGGCCCATCACCATCCAGAAGCTGATGGCAGTGTGTCTTTAATTCCCTGCGGGGTGGAGGAGCAGAAACCTGGGTCGGACCTGGTCTATAGCAGAGCTCAGCAGCCTCCAGAAGCTGATGGCAGTGTGTGTTCAAGTCCCTGCGGGGTGGGAGAGCTGAAACCTGGGTCGGACCTGGTCTATAGAAGAGCTCAGCAGCCTCCAGCAGCTGATGGCAGTGTGTGTTTAAGTCCCTGCGGGGTGGGAGAGCTATATCCCGGGTCGGACCTGGTCTATAGCAGAGCTCAGCAGCCTCCAGCAGCTGATGGCAGTGTGTGTTTAAGTCCCTGCGGGGTGGGAGAGCTGAAACCTCGGTCGGACCTGGTCTATGGCAGAGCTCAGCAGCCTCCAGAAGCTGATGGCAGCGTGCCTCTAAGTCCCTGCCTGGTGGGAGAGCTGAAACCTGGGTCGGACATGGTCTGCAGCAGGGCTCGGCAGCCTCCAGCAGCTGATGGCAGTGTGTCTTTAAGTCCCTGCCTGGTGGGAGAGCTGAAACCTGGGTCGGACCTGGTCTATAGCAGAGCTCAGCAGCCTCCAGCAGCTGATGGCAGTGTGTGTTTAAGTCCCTGCCTGGTGTGAGAGCTGAAACCTGGGTCGGACCTGGTCTATAGAAGAGCTCAGCAGCCTCCAGCAGCTGATGGCAGTGTGTCTTTAAGTCACTGCCTGGTGGGAGAGCTGAAACCTGGGTCGGACCTGGTCTATAGTAGAGCTCAGCAGCCTCCAGCAGCTGATTGCAGTGTGTGTTTAAGTCCCTGCCTGGTGGGAGAGCTGATATCCGGGTCGGACCTGGTCCACAGCAGGGCCCATCACCCTCCAGAAGCTGGTGGCAGTGTGTGTTTAAGTCCCTGCGGGGTGCAGGAGCAGAAACCTGGGTGGGACCTGGTCTGCAGCAGAGCTCGGCAGCCTCCAGCAGCTGATGGCAGTGAGTGTTTAAGTCCCTGCGGGGTGGGAGAGCTATATCCCGGGTCAGACCTGGTCTAAAGCAGGGCCCATCACCCTCCAGAAGCTGGTGGCAGTGTGTGTTTAAGTCCCTGCGGGGTGGAGGAGCAGAAACCTGGGTCGGACCCGGTCTACAGCAGAGCTCAGCAGCCCCCAGAAGCTGATGGCAGTGTGTGTGTGTGTGTGTGTGTTTAAGTCTCTGCCTGGTTGGAGAGCCGATACCTGGGTCGGACCTGGTCTGCAGCAGGGCTCAGCAGCCTCCAGAAGCTGATGGCAGTGTGTCTTTCATTCCCTGCGGGGTGCAGGAGCAGAAACCTGGGTCGGACCTGGTCTATAGCGGAGCTCAGCAGCCTCCAGCAGCTGATGGCAGTGTGTGTGTTAAAGACCCTGCGGGGTGGGAGAGCTGAAACCTGGGTCGGACCTGGTCTGCAGCAGGGCTCAGCAGCCCCCAGAAGCTGATGGCTGTGTGTGTTTAAGTCCCTGCGGGGTGGGAGAGCTGAAACCTGGGTCGGACCTGGCCCGCAGCAGGGCCCATCACCCTCCAGAAGCTGATGGCGGTGTGGGTTTAAGTCCCTGCGGGGTTGAGGAGCTGAAACCTGGGTCGGACCTGGTCTGCAGCAGGGCCCATCACCATCCAGAAGCTGATGGCTGTGTGTGTTTAAGTCCCAGGGGGGTGGGAGAGCCATAACCTGGGTCGGACCTGGTCTGCAGCAGGGCTCAGCAGCCTCCAGTTGCAGATGGCAGTGTGTGTTTAGTTCCCTGCGGGGTGCAGGAGCTGAAACCTGGGTCGGACCTGGTCTATAGCAGAGCTCAGCAGCCTCCAGAAGCTGATGGCAGTGTGTCTTCAATTCCCTGCGGGGTGCAGGAGCTGATACCTGGGTCGGACCTGGTCTGCAGCAGGGCCCATCACCATCCAGACGCTGATGGCAGTGTGTGTTTAAGTCCTAGTGGGCTGCAGGAGCTGAAACCTGGGTCGGACCTGCTCTATAGTAGAGCTCAGCAGCCTCCAGAAGCTGATGGCAGTGTGTCTTTAAGTCCCTGCGGGGTGGGATAGCTGAAACCTGGGTCGGACCTGGTCTGCAGCAGGGCCCATCACCATCCAGACGCTGATGGCAGTGTGTGTTTAAGTCCTAGTGGGCTGCAGGAGCTGAAACCTGGGTCGGACCTGCTCTATAGTAGAGCTCAGCAGCCTCCAGAAGCTGATGGCAGTGTGTCTTTAAGTCCCTGCGGGGTGGGATAGCTGAAACCTGGGTCGGACCTGGTCTGCAGCAGGGCCCATCACCCTCCAGAAGCTGTTGGCAGTGTGTCTTCCATTCCTAGTGGGGCAGGGGAGCAAAGACCTGGGCAGAGGAGCGCCTGTCTGCATCCGATCCGGCCCCTCAGCAGCCCGCCGTGAGCCTTAGAGAACCCCCCCCCCCCCCCAGCGGGCTCCAGGAACCGGGCCCTGCGTCGGACCCAGCTCAGTAAGGCCCTCCCTCGGGCCCTGCAGCAGGTGGCCCCGTCTATGCAGTCGAAAACCCCGCGAAAATCGGTGTAGAAACGCCCGAGAGGCGTGGTGCGGTTCCCCCGGCCGGTACCGGGTCCGGACCGGTCCGGAAGTCCACCCAGAACACTGCCTGGGGCTTCTGGGCGGCTCCCCAGGCGCAGGCAGTCGAAAACCGCGTGAAAATCGGTTCAGAATTGACAAAACGGCGACCTCGTCGCTCCAAAAACTAAGTCCAAACTAAGCCTTTCGCTTATCGCTTAACGCTTAAGGCGGTCGGCCTTATGGCCAGTAAATGAAAAGTGCCTGCGCCCCTGGAGGTTTTGGAAGGTGCGAGCGATGACCATGCTCGGGTTAGTAGGTGAGGCCATCGGAAAACCAGCGTGAGTTGGCGGGTTTGGGTGGCAATCTATTCCAGGCAGAGTCGACTATCTCTGGGCATCAATTTTGGGATTTTTCCGGCTCTGGTTCTGGGAGAAACGCAGGGGCAAAGTGCACGAGCCGCGGCCGATTTTGGTGGCCTGTCCCTGGGCACAAAGTCTGAGGAGTGTGGGCCTGGTTCTCCGAAAAATACCAGTCTGCTGGAGCTCACTCCCATGGCTCCAGGGGGCACGGCACACCCCCCGGTAGCCGACCAAAGTGCTCTACTCGGGCCAGACTCGGACCCACGACCCGGGGTGAGAACCACAACTACTGGTCATCCTTTTGACCTCCAGGGGGCGCGGCAGAGCCTCCCCAGTCCGACGCAAGTGCCCCACTTGGGCCATACTCAGACCCACGGCCCGGGGCGAGAACCACAACTACTGGTCATCCTTTAGACCTCCAGGGGGCCCGGCACAGCCTCCCTAGACCGACACAAGTGCTCCACTTGGGCTGTACTCTGACCCAAGTCCCGGTGCGAGAACCACAACTACTGGTCATCCTTTAGACCTCCAGGGGGCCCGGCACAGCCTCCCTAGGCCGACACAAGTGCTCCACTTGGGCTATACTCTGACCCAAGTCCCGGGGCGAGAACCACAACTACTGGTCATCCTTTTGACCTCATGGTCATCCTTTAGATCTCCAGGGGGCCCGGCACAGCCTCCCTAGGCCGACACAAGTGCTCCACTTGGGCTATACTCTGACCCAAGTCCCGGGGCGAGAACCACAACTACTGGTCATCCTTTAGACCTCCAGGGGGCACGGCACACCCCCCGGTAGCCGACCAAAGTGCTCTACTCGGGCCAGACTCGGACCCACGACCCGGGGTGAGAACCACAACTACTGGTCATCCTTTAGACCTCCAGGGGGCCCGGCACAGCCTCCCTAGTCCGACACAAGTGCTCCACTTGGGCTATACTCTGACCCAAGTCCCGGGGCGAGAACCACAACTACTGGTCATCCTTTAGACCTCCAGGGGGACCGGCACAGCCTCCCTAGACCGACACAAGTGCACCACTTGGGCCATACTCTGACCCAAGTCCCGGGGCGAGAACCACAACTACTGGTCATCCTTTTGACCTCATGGTCATCCTTTAGACCTCAAGGGGGCACGGCAGAGCCTCCCTAGTCCGACACAAGTGTCCCACTTGGGCTATACTATGACCCAAGTCCCGGGGCGAGAACCACAACTACTGGTCATCCTTTAGACCTCAAGGGGGCACGGCAGAGCCTCCCTAGTCCGACACAAGTGTCCCACTTGGGCCATACTCAGACCCACGGCCCGGGGCGAGAACCACAACTACTGGTCATCCTTTAGACCTCCAGGGGGCCCGGCACAGCCTCCCTAGTCCGACGCAAGTGCTCCACTTGGGCTGTACTCTGACCCAAGTCCCGGGGCGAGAACCACAACTAATGGTCATCCTTTAGACCTCCAGGGGGCACGGCACAGCCTCCCTAGTCCGACACAAGTGCTCCACTTGGGCTATACTCTGACCCAAGTCCCGGGGCGAGAACCACAACTACTGGTCATCCTTTAGACCTCCAGGGGGCACGGCAGAGCCTCCCTAGTCCGACACAAGTGTCCCACTTGGGCTATTCTCTGACCCAAGTCCCGGGGCGAGAACCACAACTACTGGTCATCCTTTAGACCTCCAGGGGGCACGACACAGCCTCCCTAGTCCGACCCAAGTGCTCCACTTGGGCTATACTATGACCCAAGTCCCGGGGCGAGAACCACAACTACTGGTCATCCTTTAGACCTCCAGGGGGCACGGCACAGCCTCCCTAGTCCGACACAAGTGCTCCACTTGGGCTATACTCTGACCCAAGTCCCGGGGCGAGAACCACAACTACTGGTCATCCTTTAGACCTCCAGGGGGCACGGCACAGCCTCCCTAGTCCGACACAAGTGCTCCACTTGGGCTATACTCTGACCCAAGTCCCGGGGCGAGAACCACAACTACTGGTCATCCTTTTGACCTCATGGTCATCCTTTAGACCTCCAGGGGGCCCGGCACAGCCTCCCTAGGCCGACACAAGTGCTCCACTTGGGCTATACTCTGACCCAAGTCCCGGGGCGAGAACCACAACTACTGGTCATCCTTTAGACCTCCAGGGGGCACGGCACAGCCTCCCTAGTCCGACACAAGTGCTCCACTTGGGCTATACTCTGACCCAAGTCCCGGGGCGAGAACCACAACTACTGGTCATCCTTTTGACCTCATGGTCATCCTTTAGACCTCCAGGGGGCCCGGCACAGCCTCCCTAGACCGACACAAGTGCTCCACTTGGGCTGTACTCTGACCCAAGTCCCGGTGCGAGAACCACAACTACTGGTCATCCTTTAGACCTCCAGGGGGCCCGGCACAGCCTCCCTAGGCCGACACAAGTGCTCCACTTGGGCTATACTCTGACCCAAGTCCCGGGGCGAGAACCACAACTACTGGTCATCCTTTTGACCTCATGGTCATCCTTTAGATCTCCAGGGGGCCCGGCACAGCCTCCCTAGGCCGACACAAGTGCTCCACTTGGGCTATACTCTGACCCAAGTCCCGGGGCGAGAACCACAACTACTGGTCATCCTTTAGACCTCCAGGGGGCACGGCACACCCCCCGGTAGCC
>NW_027223119.1:70186-73849 GCF_043380555.1 Nothobranchius furzeri
TGGCGGGGTGGAGGAGCTGCAGCCAGCGTCCATCAGCTGATGGCGGGGTGGAAGAGCAGCAGGCAGCCTCCAGCTGGTGATGGCGGGGTGGAGGAGCTGCAGCCAGCGTCCAGCAGCTGATGGCGGGGTGCAGGAGCAGCAGCCAGCCTCCAGCAGCTGATGGCGGGGTGGAGGAGCTGCAGCCAGCCTCCAGCAGCCAGCCTCCAGCTAGTGATGGCGGGGTGGAGAAGCAGGCAGCCTCCGTCAGCTGATGGCGGGGTGGAGGAGCAGAAGCCAGCCTCCAGCAGCTGATGGCGGGGTGCAGGAGCTGCAGCCAGCGTCCAGCAGCTGATGGTGGGGTGGAGGAGCTGCAGCCAGCCTCCAGCAGCCAGCCTCCAGCTAGTGATGGCGGGGTGGAGAAGCAGGCAGCCTCCGTCAGCTGATGGCGGGGTGGAGGAGCAGAAGCCAGCCTCCAGCAGCTGATGGCGGGGTGCAGGAGCTGCAGCCAGCGTCCAGCAGCTGATGGTGGGGTGGAGGAGCTGCAGCCAGCGTCCAGCAGCTGATGGTGGGGTGGAGGAGCTGCAGCCAGCCTCCAGCAGCCAGCCTCCAGCAGCTGATGGCGGGGTGCAGGAGCAGCAGCCAGCCTCCAGCAGCTGATGGCGGGGTGCAGGAGCAGCAGGCAGCCTCCAGCAGCTGATGGCGGGGTGGAGGAGCAGAAGCCAGCCTCCAGCAGCTGATGGCGGGGTGCAGGAGCTGCAGCCAGCGTCCAGCAGCTGATGGTGGGGTGGAGGAGCTGCAGCCAGCGTCCAGCAGCTGATGGTTGGGTGGAGGAGCAGCAGCCAGCCTCCAGCAGCCAGCCTCCAGCTAGTGATGGCGGGGTGGAGAAGCAGGCAGCCTCCATCAGCTGATGGCGGGGTGGAGGAGCAGAAGCCAGCCTCCAGCTGGTGATGGCGGGGTGCAGGAGCTGCAGGCAGCCTCCAGCAGCTGATGGCGGGGTGCAGGAGCTGCAGGCAGCCTCCAGCAGCTGATGGCGGGGTGGAGGAGCTGCAGCCAGCGTCCAGCAGCTGATGGTGGGGTGGAGGAGCTGCAGCCAGCGTCCAGCAGCTGATGGTTGGGTGGAGGAGCAGCAGCCAGCCTCCAGCAGCTGATGGCGGGGTGCAGGAGCAGCAGCCAGCCTCCAGCAGCTGATGGCGGGGTGGAGGAGCTGCAGCCAGCCTCCAGCAGCCAGCCTCCAGCTAGTGATGGCGGGGTGGAGAAGCAGGCAGCCTCCATCAGCTGATGGCGGGGTGGAGGAGCAGAAGCCAGCCTCCAGCTGGTGATGGCGGGGTGCAGGAGCTGCAGGCAGCCTCCAGCAGCTGATGGCGGGGTGGAGGAGCTGCAGCCAGCCTCCAGCAGCCAGCCTCCAGCTAGTGATGGCGGGGTGGAGAAGCAGGCAGCCTCCATCAGCTGATGGCGGGGTGGAGGAGCAGAAGCCAGCCTCCAGCAGCTGATGGCGGGGTGCAGGAGGTGCAGGCAGCCTCCAGCAGCTGATGGCGGGGTGCAGGAGCAGCAGGCAGCCTCCAGCAGCTGATGGCGGGGTGCAGGAGCTGCAACCAGCCTCCAGCTGGTGATGGCGGGGTGGAGGAGCTGCAGCCAGCCTCCAGCAGCCAGCCCCCAGCAGCTGATGGCGGGGTGGAGGAGCAGAAGCCAGCCTCCAGCAGCTGATGGTGGGGTGCAGGAGCTGCAGCCAGCCTCCAGCAGCCAGCCTCCAGCTGGTGATGGCGGGGTGGAGGAGCAGCAGCAGACAGCCTCCAGCAGCCAGCCAGCCTCCAGGAGCTGATGGCGGTGTGTGGGAGCAGCAGCCAGCCTCCAGCGTTCAGCCAGCATCCATCAGCTGATGGCGGTGTGAAGGAGCTGCAGCCAGCCTCCAGCAGGTCATGGTGGGGTGGAGGAGCAGCAGCAGCCAGCCTCCAGCAGCTGATGGCGGGTTGCAGGAGCTGCAGCCAGCCTCCAGCAAATGATGGCGGGGTGCAGGAGCTGCAGGCAGCCTCCAGCAGCTGATGGCGGGGTGCAGGAGCAGCAGGCAGCCTCCAGCTGCTGATGACGGGGTGCAGGAGCTGCAACCAGCCTCCAGCTGGTGATGGTGGGGTGGAGGAGCTGCAGCCAGCCTCGAACAGCTGATGGCAGGGTGCAGGAGCAGCAGCCAGCCTCCAGCAGCTGATGGCGGGGCGCAGGAGCTGCAGGCAGCCTCCAGCAGCTGATGGCGGGGTGCAGGAGCAGCAGCCAGCCTCCAGCTGGTGATGGCGGGGTGAAGGAGCTGCAGCCAGCCACCAGCAGCTGATGGCGGGGTGCAGGAGCTGCAGGCAGCCTCCAGCAGCTGATGGCGGGGTGCAGGAGCTGCAGGCAGCCTCCAGCAGCTGATGGCGGGGTGGAGGAGCTGCAGCCAGCGTCCAGCAGCTGATGGTGGGGTGGAGGAGCTGCAGCCAGCGTCCAGCAGCTGATGGTTGGGTGGAGGAGCAGCAGCCAGCCTCCAGCAGCTGATGGCGGGGTGCAGGAGCAGCAGCCAGCCTCCAGCAGCTGATGGCGGGGTGGAGGAGCTGCAGCCAGCCTCCAGCAGCCAGCCTCCAGCTAGTGATGGCGGGGTGGAGAAGCAGGCAGCCTCCATCAGCTGATGGCGGGGTGGAGGAGCAGAAGCCAGCCTCCAGCTGGTGATGGCGGGGTGCAGGAGCTGCAGGCAGCCTCCAGCAGCTGATGGCGGGGTGGAGGAGCTGCAGCCAGCCTCCAGCAGCCAGCCTCCAGCTAGTGATGGCGGGGTGGAGAAGCAGGCAGCCTCCATCAGCTGATGGCGGGGTGGAGGAGCAGAAGCCAGCCTCCAGCAGCTGATGGCGGGGTGCAGGAGGTGCAGGCAGCCTCCAGCAGCTGATGGCGGGGTGCAGGAGCAGCAGGCAGCCTCCAGCAGCTGATGGCGGGGTGCAGGAGCTGCAACCAGCCTCCAGCTGGTGATGGCGGGGTGGAGGAGCTGCAGCCAGCCTCCAGCAGCCAGCCCCCAGCAGCTGATGGCGGGGTGGAGGAGCAGAAGCCAGCCTCCAGCAGCTGATGGTGGGGTGCAGGAGCTGCAGCCAGCCTCCAGCAGCCAGCCTCCAGCTGGTGATGGCGGGGTGGAGGAGCAGCAGCAGACAGCCTCCAGCAGCCAGCCAGCCTCCAGGAGCTGATGGCGGTGTGTGGGAGCAGCAGCCAGCCTCCAGCGTTCAGCCAGCATCCATCAGCTGATGGCGGTGTGAAGGAGCTGCAGCCAGCCTCCAGCAGGTCATGGTGGGGTGGAGGAGCAGCAGCCAGCCTCCAGCAGCTGATGGCGGGTTGCAGGAGCTGCAGCCAGCCTCCAGCAAATGATGGCGGGGTGCAGGAGCTGCAGGCAGCCTCCAGCAGCTGATGGCGGGGTGCAGGAGCAGCAGGCAGCCTCCAGCTGCTGATGACGGGGTGCAGGAGCTGCAACCAGCCTCCAGCTGGTGATGGTGGGGTGGAGGAGCTGCAGCCAGCCTCGAACAGCTGATGGCAGGGTGCAGGAGCAGCAGCCAGCCTCCAGCAGCTGATGGCGGGGCGCAGGAGCTGCAGGCAGCCTCCAGCAGCTGATGGCGGGGTGCAGGAGCAGCAGCCAGCCTCCAGCTGGTGATGGCGGGGTGAAGGAGCTGCAGCCAGCCACCAGCA
>NW_027223120.1:0-73277 GCF_043380555.1 Nothobranchius furzeri
ACGGGGTGATCAAGTCCGTTAGCATCCTCTTGTGGAAAAACAGCTCCTGGTCTGGCGTCAGAGGTGTCAACCTTCATTTTAAATGGCCGGGACAGATCAGAACAGCCAGGATCGGTGCACAGCACAAGATTCCTAAGAAAAAGTAAAACCTGGGGACAGACTGGGGTTCAAGAAAAAGGAATATCAGTGACAGGAGTAGAGTTATCAGCAGCGAGTGCAAAACAAGGAGTTTGTCCATTCTCTGAGCTGTAACTAAAACATCATGACTTATAGGGAAGTTCACAGCAACCTGGGGCTTTATAACAGCAGTAGTATCTGCAACGGAGGTGTCGTCTGACAGAAAAGGATGCAACACAGAATCACGGAGGGTTATGTCCGGATCCTTTTTAGTTTGCGCTCTAGTCAGCACACAAGCAGGCAGAGGGCCTGCACTATCATGAACTTCGGGTTCGAAAATGAGTTCAGGCAGAGGTACGACCAAACCTCCAGCAGCATCATTTCCTAAAATCAAATCAACTCCCTTTGTAGGGAGTTCGTCCAACACCCCAACCAGAAAATCACCCGAGACTAAGGGACAGGTCAGTTTAATGTGGTGCATTTCGGCCGAGACAGCTCCCATCTCGATACCTTGTAGCATCACCGAGTAGCCGGCTTGGCTATTTTCAGAAAACGGCAGCAAGCTTCTTTTTATTAAAGTCAGGGAAGCTCCTGTATCTCTCAAAATAACAACTTTTGAGTCGGATTCAGAACCCGGAAGAGAGACAAAACCCTCTGAAAGGAATGGCTTAAAACAGGGACTGGGCTTTTCAGCGTTAGTTTTGTCACAGCAAGCTATTTCAGTTCGGTCCTTATTTGGGGAACTTCCGGTTCTACGTTTCTTCAGTTTCAAGGAATAACAATCACGGATGACGTGGCCACATTTATGGCAGTAAAAACACTCTGGTTTTTCAGAATTTGAGGGCGGAGTTACTCTTACATTAGGTCTGAATGCACGGTTCGCGTCAGTACGAATCTCTCTGACCCGGTGAGTGAGGGAGATCTCATCGGCGAGGAGAGCAGCGTCAGAGAAAGAATTCACTTTCTGTTCGTTCAAATAAAGAACCAGTTTTTCAGGCAGATGTCGTTTGAACTCTTCTATTAAAATGAGCTCCTTTAGATCAGACAATGAGGAAATATGCAAAGCAGAACACCATTTCTCAAACAACACAGACTTTAAATGGGCATACTCAACATACGACTGATTTACCTGAGGTTTTTCAAATCTGAAGCGTTGTCTGTAGGCTTCAGGAACTAGTTCATAAGCCGTGAGCACTGTTGACTTCACCTTGTCGTAATCTGCTCCGTCTGTTGGAGACAGAGCTGACACCACCTGAAGGGCCTTACCTGTTAACCTGCAAGTCAAGAGGAGAGGCCAGACCTTGCGAGGCCACTGCAGCGTCACAGCGATCCGCTCAAAGGCAAGGAAGTAGCCGTCCACTTCTGTCTCCCGGAACTGGGGCAGCAGCGTGATGCATTTACTGACATCAAACGGTGTCGTTCGTAACGGCGAACTGGCGGGTGTCACTGGATCTGGGCGAAACCCCGCATGGGAGGCAGACGAGTCATCAGGTTCCTGGGATGAAGTCGAAGCCGCGTCAGGAACGGGCTTTTTGTTGCGTAGCTCAATTTCGAGCATCTTAAGCTGAGTTTCAGCGTCCAGTCTTTTTAAATCCAGTTCGTGGCGTAACCGCCGTTCGAGAGCGCGTTCATCAGCCTCAAAGCGCAGGCGAGCGAGCCGGAGCTTCAGGCGAGCTCCACTGAGTGGAGAAGTCGAAGGACTCAGATCTGGCGACGGTGAGCCGGAAGAGGATTCTTCTGGCTTGACCTCTTTTTCTGGAGCCACCGGAGGCGATGAAGGGCGTGAGCCGGTCTCAGAAGGAGGCGGAAGGATCTCTTGAGCCTCCAAATAGTCCACAACGAACTTCCGTAGAGCGTCTTTCGGGAGCAATTTCGGGACAACCAGATCGAAGTGGGCAGCTACTTCCTGCAGGTCGGCTTTTCTGCAACGCTCCAGCAGCCGGCGCGGGGGAGCCTCCACAAAAGCCCGCAAGTCAAAGGTTGCCATGGTGACGTCCGCTCCACCTCCAAGAGAGGAAACAAGGTTAGTCCAGAAACACAAAATAGATGGTAAACCGGGAATAAATGTACAAAATATGACAAAAAATCCCGGACGAGCCCCCACTCTTTTACGGCCCCCAGCTCGTCTAGGAGATGATGGTGTTTGAGGGCGTAAAGAAAAATGTGTGTAAACAGGACAACCAAAGATTACTCTCTTGAAGGAGGTTTATTAACTAAAAGTGCTGCTGAAATGAGCAGGAAACAAATACTAAGACACCAAACACAAAGATCTTCCAAATACTGGGTAATTAACAATAAATACTAATAAACAAACAATCATCCACTCTGGGTATATTTTACTAAACACAAAACGCCGGGACCAAACCGGGAAAAGGGAAAGACTAGGATGAACGCAAGAGGCTCCACCAAAGGGGTGAGCTGAACTCTTTAACGAGTAACTTAAATAGAAACGTAAACGAGCTCTAATCGAGGAAGAATAACTAGACCACACAGGTTACACAACAAGACTTAATAAGTCAGCTCTAGGAGGGAAAAGAGGATCACCAGCTTTAACGCTCAGGCCTCTGCTAAGCTTCCCTCCTCGAATGACAGAGGGAGCTGCCTTTTAAAGGAAGCTCCCTGATTGAGGGATTAGCAACACCTGGCTCAGCTGGAGCCAGGAGAACAGGAGGAGCACCGAGGCCATCTTGTGGCCACAAAACGGACAGCGTCCGTAACATCGTCTCTTCTCACGTTGTTGTTGGTGCTCTTGCTGTTATTGTTGGTGTTGTTGTTTCGAGCATGTGCGTAGTCCCTGCTTTTTGCTCATGTCAGTGTCCTTCTGCTCGTACAGTACGTAGTTACGCTAAGGATCAGACCAGCTATGAATTCTTAAGACACTTGCACATAAATCAGATCGCCGGTGTTCATCTCTACACATGAAGGTTTTATGCTTGATGATAATAAGAGACCAACACTGACAAAAAGCACACATGAGGCGCAAAACAGTGATTTCAAAAATATATTTCTTTACATTTCAAGGCTTTATATAGCCCATCCAATCAACATTCACACATACCGTAAATCCTCTAATGATAGCCTGTATTTAATTAACTGCCAGGTATCACAGTTTGGCCGGTGTCGGAGTTGGCGGAGGTGAATAATGGCCCGGTTTTTTTATTGTGGCCAGGTGGAATGTGGTAACAAGCAAGTACGGGGGGCGGTTGTGTCATCCGTCTCACTTTTGATTTGCCAGTGATAGACCGCGAGGGTAACTTTAACCATGGCAGGTGCGGAGACAAAGAGGAGGCGAAAATTTGATATCAAGTTCAAAGAGAACGTGCTGATTATGCTGCAGAACACTCTGGGGAGCAATAGGGGTTGTATGAACTAGTCACTAGTCGACTTCACCGCTCTATAGTGACTTTTTATGCCCGTCATCAACTAGTCGCTGTCATGTGATAATGACCGGCAAGATGCAGTCCTCGGAAAAGACAGCAGCCTGCTGTCAGAAGGTGAGGAGCTCCTGCACGTCTGGAGACAACGCGCTGTGCCAGAGCGTCGGTACTGACACCCGCCGTAAAACGGTAATTTAACCAAATTGTGACGTTTACCCTCTTGCAATTTAACCTTCCCCTCACCCCCATCCTAACCTTAACCAGCTTGTGCATGCAAAGCTCTGATTGTTGACGCGCTCCATACATCTGCGTCCTGAGCACGGCCACAGTAACATTATCAAATTAGGTGTCGCCACCTCAAAAACTAATTTAACACGCGATCGTTCATGTCGGCTCATTTCCTTTTATGTTTTCTGTCTTTTATGCTTTTATTTGTGCCTGATGCGTTTCGCTGCTGTGGATCAGGGCGAATCACCTGTTTTGTCCTCGGTGACGCACCTCACTGATGTGGCCGGCGAGCACTCCGCTGTTTTTGCGGTCGGTAGATCTTTTAGAACTGCAGTTCAAAGGTAACTCATAAGGTGAATATATATGAACCCAGGTAGCAGTTTTTCTTTAGGATTGAGAGGAGATGCAGGAAGATAATAAACAGATACAGGACAGAAAAATAGTCAAATAAAAACAAGTTATTTTTTGTACCTGGTGGTTGCAACAAACAGACGCCATTGAAGGTAATCAGATGTGAGGAACAGAAAATGAAATAATTATTTTAATGTTTAGAGCAGCAGGAACTCCGAGAGGCTGCAGGCGCATCAGTGAGTTTGCGGCCACTGCGCAGGGGGAGGGGAGAGGGCTGAAGCAGAAACTACTGTTGTTAAAAGAAATGTGTTAAACTTTGAAAATGTGGGCGCAATTTTAATTGTCAAAAACTCCAGCGAACCATTAGTTCATTTTACTCAAATAGAAATTGAGGCCTGCCTCTAATACTGGCCCTCCTTCCAATAAAGGCCTGGAGCTTGATGAGCTTGAGTCAAATACAGGCCCGGGCCTGTATTAGAAGATTTACGGTAGGTTTAAAACAGGCGCTCCTAAAGCGCCCTCTAGTGTTTGGTTAGTAAAATTGCCTTTAATCAACTTAACCTCCTTCTCGTCTTCCTCTTTTATCACAATTATTTCTAAATTTGGTGTTTATTCTGCAAATCTCCGTGCCTTCGTATTTATCTATTCCTTTTGTTTAACAGCTTCATGATTTCTTTGACAACGCCCCTTTGTGTCAGTGATGTCCAAGTGATTTAACCCTAAAAGTTAACCCCCAAATGTCTGCAACCTTCTGTAACTACTGCAAAGCCTTGTATGAGCTAATATAAATACATAAAATAACAAAAAAATCTGGTAAGCTGTAATAAGTTGGCTTCACTCCTCCCGACGCCCCCAGTTTTCAGTGTTTTCCCTTCATATAAGCCAAGGCGGTGGATCAGCCACCAGTTTTCATCCTAGTGAAAAGTCCACTTGTATTTTTATGCTCTTTAAAACAAAGATCTATTTGAAAGACAGATAGTTCTATGTGAATAATAACAACTATGATGATAATCAAGAGGAATCTAAATGTTGAGTTGAAATGATCTGAGCCTGTACATTTCTGTTGGAGTTCTGGATGTGTTGTGACGGCTGTTGTTCCACGGTCAGGTTTAGGTTGCGTTTCTGCTGTGACGATACATTCCTGTACAGTTGTGATTAGAATAAATGTATAAATTATACCTCGCTTTGCCTTTTTAATGCTTCATGTACGGCAATGTGCATTTTGTCTTGGGGCTGATTGGAGAACTGTAAAGGACTTCCTGCTACAAAAGCACATGTTAAAGGGGACGTGTTACGAATATATTTTTAAAGTTAGAACAATTTTGTGGTCTATACAAAACAGGAAAATGAAGATTTTTGCACAAAACCCCTTTAAGCAATCTCACCAGCTCTTTTTGACATTTTCAGTACATTTAAGAATACACGCTTGCTGGATCACAGGAGACTGGGTTTCCAGGTTGCTGGAGGACTGGAGGAGCTGAGCACGGAATAGGGAGCAGGATCCGGTAAGGTAAGGTCAGTATGGAGTGGACAGCCAGGGAGCGGCTGGGAGACAGCGGGACTGGTCCGGTAGGTTGCAGGACGGTGTGAAAGGTGGTGGTGGAAATCTGGAGAAGAGGCAGCTTACAAAAATCAGGCAAGCTTGGAAAAACACACAGGAACCAGCAATCTGGCTAGAAGTACGACTTGGACGATATCTATTCGGATTACTCAGTAATCAGGCTCGGGAGTCGTAGATACCAAAGTTGAGTTAATCATCCAGCGAATAAAGATGTCTCCCAGCAGCTTATATGTCCCTGGCCAACTGATGAGCAGATGGGCTGCAGCTGGTCCACTCCTTGACACGCCCACCTGCAGGAGAAGCTCAGAGAAGGTTTAGCAGAGAGAAGAGGACTCACCCCAGACCATGACACCAAGATAACTTAAAGTGATACTTTACAACTTTTTCGTATTTTGAACTCATTTTCTTGAGCCAGCATGTGCCAAAATGACCCTTTACATGGTGAATGAAATGTCACTCAGACCCTCAACACTCTGTGGCCAGAATACCACACTTGCAACTTCAGATTGCCGGTCAGGTCTGTTGGAGTTAGTAAAGCTGATATGCCTGGTTCTGCAGCCTAACCCCCGGGTTTCCACAGGAGCCATCAGCAGCACGTTACTGCAGCAGCACGTCTTGCTCACGTAAACTGCTGCCTGGCCCTTCCCACGAGACGCTAAGCAGCAGGGGAGCAGCTGTCACCGACAGAGCGCGAAGTCACACGAGTGACTTCGTCAGTAAACACGACAACAAGCAGGAGAAAACTACAACATGGCTCCAAAAGGTTTGTGTTTTATGTTCTGTCCGTTTTATAATTGCCAATACGGACCTGAAAAACAAAGGAGACCGCTAGCTAGGTGATAACTTCTCACGGGGCCGCACAGTTAGTAACTATTTTTAAAAGTAAAGCAACCGGAAGGCAGTACGTTTCTTTATTCTGAAAATCTCGGGACCTTCGCTCCATTTCCGCGTCCGATTTCCTGTCTTTCCTTCCCCAGAAATGTTGAACTTGACCCGTTTCAGAGGCGTCGCACGTAGAAAATAGAACCGGCGCGTAAAGGCTGCGACATGCTGCTCCTGAGACGCGGCTGACTCGCACTGCTGACGGCTGCTGACGGCTCCAGTGGAAAAGGTTCTGTTGACCACAGCGGCTCCTATCAGCAGCTATGACGTGCTGCTGCAGTAACGTGCTGCTGACGGCTCCTGTGGAAAGCCGGGGTTAAGGTGCTTTTCCAGGAACACTACTCAGGGCAACTCGGACCGATGCAGTTCAGCCCGACCACGGTTTCCAAGGGCACGCTTTGGTATTTTCTCCCCTATTTTTAGTCCCTGCTCCATTGAGGTACCTGGCAAGGCTGAGTTGGGCCGGTATCGTGATTCTGGCCGCTGATTGGCTAGGGGCTTCATGGAGCTGGCGTGGGAACAAAACTGCTTTCAGATGGGCTGACTCAAACCACGCTGTACAGAGCTGTTTTAGGCTGAGTAGTGCTCCTGGGAAACCACCCTCAGTGTCTACATGAGTGATTCATCACTAAATTGAACAAATCAGCAGCAGCAGCTCCTAGATGTTACTACTGGGTATGGAATGGAATATGATTTAAAATATAACTCGAGCAAAAGTGTTGTTCTAACCTACAGAACCACCCAGGATAAAAGGCTTAATTTTCCTGTGTTTAAGTTGTCCAGCAACAGTCTTGCAGTCTGTGAACAGATAAAATATCTTGGACACTTTATCACAGCCAATATGAGCGACGATGATGATATTTACAGGCAGTGCTGCAAGCTATATGTGCAAGCAAACACCATTGCACGCACATTCAGCTGTTGTTCCAAACCTGTTAAAGTGGCATTATTTAAAGCATACTGCACACCACTCTATACTGCACATCTGTGGTCATTCTATAAAAAGTCTAGCTTGCACAGGTTACAAGTGGCATACAATGATGCAACGTGAATCCTCCTCAAAACTCCCAGGGGAGGCAGTGCTAGTCAAACGTTTGTTTCTGTGAGCGTGTGCACATTTAAGGCACTTCTAAGAAATTTAATGTTCAAGTTTATGAGACGGCTGCAAGAGTCTTCCAATATAGTTGCACTCTCAAATCCCACTGTGAGCTGATCTCGTTATATGTCTAGGCTGAGAATGCACTGGTTAAAATGTTTGGGTGGATTTATCTCAACTAGTTAGTTTTGTTGTCCCTTACCTCCACTGCAGTTATATCCTGTGATTTTATATAGGCTTTTATTGGTATCAATGTTAATTGGTATCCTTTCTTTTCTTGTGTTTTTCTTGTATCTTTTTCTTTTATCTGTATGTTTCTTTTAAAATGGACTTTAAGTCTGGCAATAAACATATTATAAATCAGCTGCGTTCATGATTTAAAACATGCAGGAGATGTGCTGGAAGCAGACTGCAGCTCCAGGTATGTCAGCTCAATATTTGTTTAAGTCCCAACAGAGCCAAATGCCAGTCTGGAGTTGAAAGTAGAACATTCTGGCCAAAGGGGTGCGATGTGTGCTGGGTGGCTGTTCATTAACCCTCTAAAACAGGAGTATTTGATTCCGGTCCTGGAGGGCCGGTATCCAGCAGGTTTTAGTGGTTTCTCTGCTCCAATATGCTTGATTCAGTGGTTTAATCACCTGTGCAGCAGTTCAGGCTCTGCAGAAGCTTAACCCCGTAAATTTCCAGCGCAATGGGGTTTTGTCCCTCGGGCGGGACGCTGGAATGCTAAGGAGTTAATCGTCTGCTGGTTGAAATCAGGTGTGTCGAAACGGAGTTAAAACTAAAACGTGCTTGATACCGGCCCTCCAGGCTGGGAACTTCATACCACTGCTGTTAACGGCCATTTTAGCACACACTGGCTCAAGAAAATTTTTAAATATAAAAATTTCATATCATGGCTTTAAAATGTGTGTAGGACTCCGACATAGGGTTCAGACGTTTTGCTGCAACTGTAAACACAATTTTCTGTAATTATTGAATTTGAAGCTGATTAAAATACAGCTAATCACGACGTACTAGCGGCATGAGCTGCCCTGTAAGACATCTTTTTAGTGACGTATGACAAACAGCTCTTCACTGTTTAGAAGAATTTAGATTTTTATGATGATTTATGACAAAATTCCTTAAAATGAATAACTGAACCTAGTTTATCTTTATGTAGATGGTAAAGTGTAGTGAAACAGCGTTAGTCTCAGTCGGCATAAGCAGCAGGGCCCTGCAGGGAATCGAACCCCGTCTCATTACTGAGAGTTCCGTTACCAGAGCCTTTTGCTTTGGGCGACCGGAGACGGTAAAGCAAAACCTGCATCAACAAAGCATTTAATGTTGGAACATAAATTCTGTCTTGAAGCAGGAAAAAAGAAACCGTCAGACTAAAAAATTTTTTCTAATTAAATTCATTTTAGTATTTTATAAACGTTTTACAGATTTAGAGCCTCCTTTGACTTTTATGCTTTTAGTTAACTTCTCGTTCTTTTACGATGTTTATCCGTTCTTTAGTCGCGGTCAAACGCATCGTATTTTTGTTCTGCGGTGAATCTTAAAGAGCAAGTCACCCCCAAATCAACAATTTTTTTCTGATAAACTATATAAATGCGTGTCTAATCATGCTGCAGACACGTGTAGTCAATAGTTTAGCACTTTAGTGCATTTTAGTTAAAATTTAAATTTTCTGCCTGAAACTGGCAGTGTTGTGCCGTTGTCAGGTAAAAACTCTGCACTGCATTTGAATTTAAATCTGCCATCGCTATTGGCTAAGAGGTATGCTATGATGTAAACTGGTACATTATGATGTCACAATGTCGTGAGTGTGTGTATTTGTTAGTGGCTCCACCCTCTCGATCTGCTAGGCAACAGCATTTGTTGCATTTTTCAAACATGAAGTGGGAGTGAAGTCCGCTTCTTGTAAGGGGTGACTTGCTCTTTAAAGTTATGTTGAATGTAAATAATCTGAGTCTTTATTGCTTTAATCATTTACATGTTTAGACTATATTTTATTAGCCTTTAATATTTTAGTATTTATTGTTTAACTTTTGTAAAGAGCTATTTTTAAACGCGTGCACATTTAAACACTAAAACCTTTGTTTGCTCCGTCTGTGTCAGAGCTCTGCTGTTCAGCTCCTTCCTGGTTCCTGCAGGACCACAAAGCCCAGAGAAGCTAAGTCCAGCAGGACGTGAGGACACAAACAGACACGGAGAGCTCCTCCTAAACCTGGAATCAAACTTTTCTACAGATTATTTAGAACAGTTTCTTGTGACAGAACAGTTAGTGAAACAGAAAGGACCTGATGAAGATGATGTTATCGTCCTTGTCTTTCATACGGATCAAAGATCACCCCAGCTTATGCTCATGTCACCAAGTAAACGTCCCATTTCTCACTAAGACCTGCTCTATCTGCTCTACCAGATTATCAGGAGCATCACTGTAGTTGTAGTTTTGCCTCCATCTTCCTGCCCTCCTTGGTCTCTTGTTTATCTTCTACCACCTCTCACCATCCATCTCAGGTGGGATCTTGTTTGCTCCAATGGCCTCTTGTGTTCCAGGCTTACATCTTTTAGTGAACGTTAGAATATCATGTACTAATATATATGCATGTGTGTGTGTGTGTGTGTGTGTGTGTGTGTGTGTATGATGCTAAACCAGACTGCCTGCTCCATCAGATGAAAAGGAAATCCTCTCAGAACCCAAATAAAATAGAAGATTTAGCAACCAGACACAGAAGCCCAGGTGAAACCGTCCACATCAGCATCTCCAGTTCTACCAGCTCTAAAAACACACTTCTTAAATAATAAAACACTAAACTCAGCCAAGGGATGAAGACGTCCTGGTGCCAGATGCTACCTAAGACATCACCAGTTCAGCTGACTTGATAAAACACTTGGTGACTAAAACAAACATCTGGTGACCTGGTAAAAAACAGTCCTGGTGCAACAAGCTACCTGAGACAAACCTTTCCAGTCGACCAGTTCAAGAAAGAAAGAAATGATCTTCAGTGGCGCTGCACTGGAAGAAAAAGATATGTCTAGTCCGAGTCAGAGTCCTCCGAGTCGTCCCATCTTGGTCTCTTCGGTGGGATGTACGGGAAGCGCTCTCCAGTCCTCTTCTGGCTGGATCCAAGGACTGAGGTAGAAGGACTGGGTTCTTCTACATCCTGGACCTCTTCAGCGCTCCCGTGGGCAGGCCTGGGATCTTCTGGAAGCTCTTCCGGTGGGGCCGGAGGAGCTACCGCCAGCCAGAAGTCTTCTGGTGGTGGAAACTGCTGGTCTTCATCGCTATCCAGAACTGAGCTACCATAACCAGAGTCCACACTAGAAGCCATAAAACCTTCTAAAGCTGACCAATCTGAGCTACTGTCAGTCTCCTCCAACTCCTCATCACTACTCAGACCCTCAATAGCAAACTCTGCCTCTACTGGAGGAGCCTGACCATGACCCACAAACACAACATCATCATCAGGAATGTGAAGGGCTGGGTACCTACCTTCATCTTCATCGAGAATCCGGATGACCTCAGGGGCCGCTGCAGTCACGGGATGCTCCACGATGAAGATGCCTGTGAGGACAAAACAAGACACATTAAATCCACTTGTGTCATAAAACAGTTATGAAAAAGCTACAATGACTTGTTTACAATACAAGAGATGTGTGTCTGCATCTGCATGTGTGCACAAGACACACTTTACTAATCTGGTTGTTTTGGGGGTTTAACAGGTTAAAACCGAGTTCTGCTTTTACTCAAAAAGTTTCCATTTTTAATTTATGTGATTGTTTATTATTTATGTTTCATGTTTATAGCTGATGTATTTCTAAAAAGATGTAATGTTTTACAGCTTGTAGACACAACACTGCTCAAATAAAGTTGTTTTAAAATGGGCTCTATAAAAATAAACAGAAGACCGGTGAAAACTGTTTAAAATAGATTCAAACGGACAGAAATGCATTTATAAACCTGAGAACCAACTCAGAGAACACATCAAACTTTCTACTTGGATAAAACAGATGAAGTCCTTAAAGATCAAAGGTCTCTAGTTCACTCAGATTAATGGAAACAACTCATGTTCACCGATGCTAAAAGGCTGAAGCTAAAGCTAGCTGTACGTTCTAGCATGTTCTACGTCATGATGTTTCATACCTGGTTCATCCGTTGCTATGGTCACGAAAACAACATGTTTTTGTTTGAATACAAAACATCTGATTATTCAAACTGGAGATTACAAAAGCACAACGGCACTAAAAGTCCTCACTGCTATTACATAATTAGCTAAGTGACAGTTCGAAAACAGCTGCAGTAATAGATTCTGTCCACCAGAGGGCTGAGAGACCTCTCGGGTGCACCTGCTGCAAAGAGACGGGTTAGGAATCTGTTGCACGCATGTGCGTGTATACGTCATAGAATTAGAACGTTGCTCGGCTATAAAAGCTCATCGAATTTTTAAAAGTCTTTCTTTCGAACTTGCGCTAGAGCAGGCAGCACTTGGTCGAGAGAGTCTCTGGAGATTTGCTTCAAAAGTAGCCCTTGGACGAGCTTGGAGAACCTCTGCAGAGCAGAAATCGCTGAAGAAGTTTGTGGCTAGCTGAAGAAGACCCGAGAACCAACCTACCAGAGCGATGTTGGTCTTCAGGGAGGAGCACGGTAAGCTAACATCCGTTAAATTCTCCATCTGACTTATTTCATGTTTCCTAAAGGACAAACTACTGAAACATTATTATAATGTTAAATTTGTGTATTTGAGAGACCGAATGTGTGTTTTAAAATCACATTTGGTGTTTTACTCGTGAACAAGACCCCGAGATCTCCTCCACTTGAGGCAGGACCTCTCCACCGACCTGGAGTTGACAAACGCTCTTTTCCGATTGAGAACCGTGGTCTCAGACTTGGAGGTGCTGATCCTCATCCCAGCCTCTTCACACTCGGCTGCAACCTCCCCAGCAAGAGCTGTAGGTCGGAGCCTGATGAAGCTGGGAGGACCACATCGTCCGCATAAAGCAGAGATGAGGGTGCGAGATCGACAGGCGGATTGGGGCAGCGTCTGCAGTGATGCGGCCGCTGAACCGGTCAGTTGTGGGGAAGAAGGAGCTGAGCCGGAAAGCAAGGCTCTCGGTTTACCAGTCAATCTACCGCCCAGTCCTCCCCTGTGGTCATGAGCTTTGTGTAATGACCGAAAGGACACGATCGCGGATACAAGCGTCTGAAATGAGTTTTCTCCGCGGAGTGGCTGGGTCAGCCTTAGGGATAGGGTGCGGAGCTCGGACATTCGGTAGAGACTCGGAATAGAGCCGCTGCTCCTCCATATCGAGGAGTCAGTTGAGGTGGTTTGGGCATCTTGTTAGAAGGCCTCCTGAACGCCTCCCTGGTGAGGTGTTTTGGGCATGTCCTGCTGGCAGGAGGCCCCCTGGACGGCACAGGACACGATGGAGAAAGTACATATCCGAACTGGCCCAGGACGCCTTGGGGTCCAGCCGGAGGAGCTGGTGGAGGTGGCCGGAGAGAGGACGGTGTGGAGCTCCCTAGTTGGGATGCTGCCCTCGCGACCCGGACACGGATAGCGGAAGAAGACGAGAGGAGATTTGGTGTTTTATGGAGGTGAAACATGTTTTCTGTGGACAAGTGACGCTCAAATTCCCCTGGAACAGTTTGAACACATCAAATATTTTTACTAGTTTTGTTCTGGCATGTCGGTTTCTTTTGTATTATTGATATAAAAGAGGATGGACAGCCGCGAGGTGAGTGAGCGCGAGGAGCGCTTGTTGGTTTTTGTCAGCTGGGCAAGCAAAATAAAAGCTGAATATGTGGTTCTTTTAGCAGGATAGAGACAAAAGGTTTCTCACATTAGCACCGACCTGTGACTCAACCTCATCACACAGCCTCAGCATCTTGAGAGTCCCAGCAGGTCGGTGGGATGACTATATCATACTAGAGAGGACCGTTAAAAGAAAACTACCAATTTGGTTTCAGCAAATCCATTTAGTTCAATTTTACATTGAAAATTTTTTTCGTGACCATAGCAACGATGAACCAGGTATGAAACGTCATGACGTAGAACATGCTAGAACATACAGCTAGCTTTAGCTTCAGCCTGTTAGCTTCGGTGAACATGAGTTGTTTCCATTAATCTGAGTGAACTAGAGACCGTTGATCTTTAAGGACTTCATCTGTTTTATCCAAGTAGAAAGTTTGATGTGTTCTCTGAGTTGGTTCTCAGGTTTATAAATGCATTTCTGTCCGTTTGAATCTATTTTAAACAGTTTTCACCAGTTTAATGAGTCTTCTGTTTATTTTTATAGAGCCCATTTTAAAACAACTTTATTTGAGCAGTGTTGTGTCTACAAGCTGTAAAACATTACATCCTTTTAGAAATACATCAGCTATAAACATGAAACATAAATAATAAACAATCACATAAATTAAAAATGGAAACTTTTTGAGTAAAAGCAGAACTCGGTTTTAACCTGTTAAACCCCAAAAACAACCAGATTAGTAAAGTGTGTCTTGTGCACACATGCAGATGCAGACACACATCTCTTGTATTGTAAACAAGTCATTGTAGCTTTTTCATAACTGTTTTATGACACAAGTGGATTTAATGTGTCTTGTTATGTCCTCACAGGCATCTTCATCGTGGAGCGTCCCGTGACTGCAGGGGTCCCTGAGGACGTCATCCGGATTCTCGATGAAGATGAAGGTAGGTACCCAGCCCTTCACATTCCTGATGATGACGTGGTGTTTGTGGATCTTAGACAGGCTCCTTCACAAGTGGTAGAGTTTGTTATTGAGGGTCTGAGTAGTGATGAGGAGTTGGAGGTAGAGTTTGCTTTTTTTGAGGGTCTGCGTAGAGATGAGGAGTCGGAGGAGACTGACAGTAGCTCAGATTGGTCAGCTTTAGAAGATTTTATGGCTTCTAGTGTGGACTCTGGTTATGGTAGCTCAGTTCTGGATAGCGATGAAGACCAGCAGTTTCCACCACCAGAAGACTTCTGGCTGGCGGTAGCTCCTCCGGCCCCGCCGGAAGAGCTTCCAGAAGATCCCAGGCCTGCCCACGGGAGCGCTGAAGAGGTCCAGGATGTAGAAGAACCCACTCCTTCTACCTCGGTCCTTGGATCCATCCAGAAGAGGACTGGAGAGCGCTTCCCATACATCCCACCGAAGAGACCAAGATGGGACGACTCCGACTCGGACTAGAGATATTTTTTTGTTCCAGTGCAGCACCACTGAAGATCATTTATTTCTTTCTTTCTTTCTTGAGCTGGTCGACTGGAAAGGTTTGTCTCAGGTAGCTTGTTGCACCAGGACTGTTTTTTACCAGGTCACCAGATGTTTGTTTTAGTCACCAAGTGTTTTATCAAGTCAGCTGAACTGGTGATGTCTTAGGTAGCATCTGGCACCAGGACGTCTTCATCCGTTGGCTGAGTTTAGTGTTTTATTATTTAAGAAGTGTGTTTTTAGAGCTGGTAGAACTGGAGATGCTGATGTGGACGGTTTCACCTGGGCTTCTGTGTCTGGTTGCTAAATCTTCTATTTTATTTGGGTTCTGAGAGGATTTCCTTTTCATCTGATGGAGCAGGCAGTCTGGTTTAGCATCATACACACACACACACACACACACATGCATATATATTAGTACATGATATTCTAACGTTCACTAAAAGATGTAAGCCTGGAACACAAGAGGCCATTGGAGCAAACAAGATCCCACCTGAGATGGATGGTGAGAGGTGGTAGAAGATAAACAAGAGACCAAGGAGGGCAGGAAGATGGAGGCAAAACTACAACTACAGTGATGCTCCTGATAATCTGGTAGAGCAGATAGAGCAGGTCTTAGTGAGAAATGGGACGTCTACTTGGTGACATGAGCATAAGCTGGGGTGATCTTTGATCCGTATGAAAGACAAGGACGATAACATCATCTTCATCAGGTCCTTTCTGTTTCACTAACTGTTCTGTCACAAGAAACTGTTCTAAATAATCTGTAGAAAAGTTTGATTCCAGGTTTAGGAGGAGCTCTCCATGTCTGTTTGTGTCCTCACGTCCTGCTGGACTGAGCTTCTCTGGGCTTTGTGGTCCTGCAGGAACCAGGAAGGAGCTGAACAGCAGAGCTCTGACACAGACGGAGCAAACAAAGGTTTTAGTGTTTAAATGTGCACGCGTTTAAAAATAGCTCTTTACAAAAGTTAAACAATAAATACTAAAATATTAAAGGCTAATAAAATATAGTCTAAACATGTAAATGATTAACTCATTCACTGCCAGCCGTTTCCTGATCACTAACGGCCTTCGCTGCCAGCGTTTCTCACCGTTTTTACTGTTTTTTTTAAGAGTCACAGAACGTTGCGCGCTAGCATGATGTCGACGCCAAAAACACCAAAACAAAGAGGAGACTCACCTCTTACATCAGGAAGAAGCTGCGTGTTTCGAGCGTTATCCGTTCTTTCATAATCCGTTGTCGAATTGTGATCGACAGACGCTTTTCTGGTTCGCGCCTCACTTTTTTTTACAGGAACGGCCCAAAACGATCTCCAAACACATGGATGTGTTGCTTCCTGATCATGTGATCTGTGACATATGCGGATGAAGATCGACTTCAGGGCTGAGATGTTTGTTCTCTCAGCGCGGCGACTCGTTCCGATGCTCAAACAGTAAAAAAAAATGCAAATGACAACTTTAGTCGTCATTGGCAGTGAATGAATTAAAGCAATAAAGACTCAGATTATTAACATTCAACATAACTTTAAGATTCACCGCAGAACAAAAATACGATGCTTTTGACCGCGGCTAAAAAACGGATAAACATCGTAAAAGAACGAGAAGTAAACGAAAAGCATAAAAGTCAAAGGAGGCTCTAAATCTGTAAAACGTTTATAAAATACTAAAATGAATTTAATTAGAAATAATTTTTTAGTCTGACGGTTTCTTTTTTCCTGCTTCAAGACAGAATTTATGTTCCAACATTAAATGCTTTGTTGATGCAGGTTTTGCTTTACCGTCTCCGGTCGCCCAAAGCAAAAGGCTCTGGTAACGGAACTCTCAGTAATGAGACGGGGTTCGATTCCCTGCAGGGCCCTGCTGCTTATGCCGACTGAGACTAACGCTGTTTCACTACACTTTACCATCTACATAAAGATAAACTAGGTTCAGTTATTCATTTTAAGGAATTTTGTCATAAATCATCATAAAAATCTAAATTCTTCTAAACAGTGAAGAGCTGTTTGTCATACGTCACTAAAAAGATGTCTTACAGGGCAGCTCATGCCGCTAGTACGTCGTGATTAGCTGTATTTTAATCAACTTCATATTCAATAATTACAGAAAATTGTGTTTACAGTTGCAGCAAAACGTCTGAACCCTATGTCGGAGTCCTACACACATTTTAAAGCCATGATATGAAATTTTTATATTTTAAAATTTTCTTGAGCCAGTGTGTGCTAAAATGGCCGTTAACAGCAGTGGTATGAAGTTCCCAGCCTGGAGGGCCGGTATCAAGCACGTTTTAGTTTTAACTCCGTTTCGACACACCTGATTTCAACCAGCAGGCGATTAACTCCTTAGCATTCCAGCGTCCCGCCCGAGGGACAAAACTCCATTGCGCTGGAAATTTACGGGGTTAAGCTTCTGCAGAGCCTGAACTGCTGCACAGGTGATTAAACCACTGAATCAAGCATATTGGAGCAGAGAAACCACTAAAACCTGCTGGATAGCGGCCCTCCAGGACCGGAATCGAATACTCCTGTTTTAGAGGGTTAATGAACAGCCACCCAGCACACATCGCACCCCTTTGGCCAGAATGTTCTACTTTCAACTCCAGACTGGCATTTGGCTCTGTTGGGACTTAAGCAAATATTGAGCTGACATACCTGGAGCTGCAGTCTGCTTCCAGCACATCTCCTGCATGTTTTAAATCATGAACGCAGCTGATTTATAATATGTTTATTGCCAGACTTAAAGTCCATTTTAAAAGAAACATACAGATAAAAGAAAAAGATACAAGAAAAACACAAGAAAAGAAAGGATACCAATTAACATTGATACCAATAAAAGCCTATATAAAATCACAGGATATAACTGCAGTGGAGGTAAGGGACAACAAAACTAACTAGTTGAGATAAATCCACCCAAACATTTTAACCAGTGCATTCTCAGCCTAGACATATAACGAGATCAGCTCACAGTGGGATTTGAGAGTGCGACTATAATACTATTGGAAGACTCTTGCAGCCGTCTCATAAACTTGAACATTAAATTTCTTAGAAGTGCCTTAAATGTGCACACGCTCACAGAAACACACGTTTGACTAGCACTGCCTCCCCTGGGAATTTTGAGGAGGATTCTCGTTGCATCATTGTATGCCACTTGTAACCTGTGCAAGCTAGACTTTTTATAGAATGACCACAGATGTGCAGTATAGAGTGGTGTGCAGTATGCTTTAAATAATGCCACTTTAACAGGTTTGGAACAACAGCTGAATGTCCGTGCAATGGTGTTTGCTTGCACATATAGCTTGCAGCACTGCCTGTAAATATCATCATCATCGCTCATATTGGCTGTGATAAAGTGTCCAAGATATTTTATCTGTTCACAGACTGCAAGACTGTTGCTGGACAACTTAAACACAGGAAAATTAAACCTTTTATCCTGGGTGGTTCTGTAGGTTAGAACAACACTTTTGCTCGAGTTATATTTTAAATCATATTCCATTCCATACCCAGTACTAACATCTAGGAGCTGCTGCTGCTGATTTGTTCAATTTAGTGATGAATCACTCATGTAGACACTGAGGGTGGTTTCCCAGGAGCACTACTCAGCCTAAAACAGCTCTGTACAGCGTGGTTTGAGTCAGCCCATCTGAAAGCAGTTTTGTTCCCACGCCAGCTCCATGAAGCCCCTAGCCAATCAGCGGCCAGAATCACGATACCGGCCCAACTCAGCCTTGCCAGGTACCTCAATGGAGCAGGGACTAAAAATAGGGGAGAAAATACCAAAGCGTGCCCTTGGAAATCGTGGTCGGGCTGAACTGCATCGGTCCGAGTTGCCCTGAGTAGTGTTCCTGGAAAAGCACCTTAAGGCTGCAGAACCAGGCATATCAGCTCTACTAACTCCAACAGACCTGACCGGCAATCTGAAGTTGCAAGTGTGGTATTCTGGCCACAGAGTGTTGAGGGTCTGAGTGACATTTCATTCACCATGTAAAGGGTCATTTTGGCACATACTGGCTCAAGAAAATGAGTTCAAAATACAAAAAAGTTGTAAAGTATCACTTTAAGTTATCTTGGTGTCATGGTCTGGGGTGAGTCCTCCTCTCTCTGCTAAACCTTCTCTGAGCTTCTCCTGCAGGTGGGCGTGTCAAGGAGTGGACCAGCTGCAGCCCATCTGCTCATCAGTTGGCCAGGGACATATAAGCTGCTGGGAGACATCTTTATTCGCTGGATGATTAACTCAACTTCGGTATCTATGACTCCCGAGCCTGATTACTGAGTAATCCGAATAGATATCGTCCAAGTCGTACTTCTAGCCAGATTGCTGGTTCCTGTGTGTTTTTCCAAGCTTGCCTGATTTTTGTAAGCTGCCTCTTCTCCAGATTTCCACCACCACCTTTCACACCGTCCTGCAACCTACCGGACCAGTCCCGCTGTCTCCCAGCCGCTCCCTGGCTGTCCGCTCCATACTGACCTTACCTTACCGGATCCTGCTCCCTATTCCGTGCTCAGCTCCTCCAGTCCTCCAGCAACCTGGAAACCCAGTCTCCTGTGATCCAGCGTGTGTCTCTGTCTCCCACTCCTCACGGACTACCCCCCCAGAACAACTCTTCTCTGGTTTCCCCTGGATCACAAACTGTAAGTCTCGACCTGTACCTCATTTGTCCGGATCCTCAACATCCACTAACTCTTCCCCCGTCTCTAGATAACCCCCCGGAGCCCCAGCTGGATTTTCCTGCTGCGCTTTTAGTTCACGTTTTATAAACTTTCTTTTTTATACCATACTCAGACTCTGTGACTGATTCTGCATGTGGTGGGTCAGACACCTTCCCCCCTAACATGACACTTGGTTGGACAAGTTTTTGTTTATATTTATACATTGTTTTCATTTTGTTCTCAATTCTCTCAACTACTTAGCTTTAGTAGGAGGATGTTTTATCTCAACAAGCTTTATTCTGTAAGTGAATAAATATATGGGTGCATATAGGACACACCCAAAGTCTTTTCTGGATTTGAATCATTTGGATGTGATACACTGATTTAACTATAACGCTGTTGGCAGACAAAGCAGAAATGTGATCAGTAATTCTCAGTTTTTACTGTGATAAAAGCTGAGCCAATCAGGGGATGGGTGGGCGTGTCTAGCAGCAACTTTAACGAGCCCCCAATGAAACGACTCATTCTGAAAGGTACTGAAAATGTCAAAGAGCTGGTGAGATTGCATTTTCCTGTTTTGTATAGACCACAAAATTGTTCTAACTTTAAAAATATAGTCGCAGCACGTCCCCTTTAACATGTGCTTTTGTAGCAGGAAGTCCTTTACATTTCTCCAATCAGCCCCAAGACAAAATGCACATTGCCGTACATGAAGCATTAAAAAGGCAAAGCGAGGTTTAATTTATACATTTATTCTAATCACAACTGTACAGGAATGTATCGTCACAGCAGAAACGCAACCTAAACCTGACCGTGGAACAACAGCCGTCACAACACATCCAGAACTCCAACAGAAATGTACAGGCTCAGATCATTTCAACTCAACATTTAGATTCCTCTTGATTATCATCATAGTTGTTATTATTCACATAGAACTATCTGTCTTTCAAATAGATCTTTGTTTTAAAGAGCATAAAAATACAAGTGGACTTTTCACTAGGATGAAAACTGGTGGCTGATCCACCGCCTTGGCTTATATGAAGGGAAAACACTGAAAACTGGGGGCGTCGGGAGGAGTGAAGCCAACTTATTACAGCTTATCAGATTTTTCTGTTATTTTATGTATTTATATTAGCTCATACAAGGCTTTGCAGTAGTTACAGAAGGTTGCAGACATTTGGGGGTTAACTTTTAGGGTTAAATCACTCGGACATCACTGACACAAAGGGGCGTTGACAAAGAAATCATGAAGCTGTTAAACAACAGGAATAGATAAATACGAAGGCACGGAGATTTGCAGAATAAGCACCAAATTTAGAAATAATGGTGATAAAAGAGGAAGACGAGAAGGAGGTTAAGTTGATTAAAGGCAATTTTACTAAGCAAACACTAGAGGGCGCTTTAGGAGCGCCTGTTTTAATGTTGATTGGATGGGCTATATAAAGCCTTGAAATGTGAAGAAATATATTTTTGAAATCACTGTTGTGCCCAGTAGAGGTTTTAGGCACGGGCAGACAGGGCAGTTGCCCGGGGCGGCATTTTTTCATGACACAAAAGGGGCGCACAAGCGCTGAGTAAAAAATAAAAAAAGAAATCTGCGCCGCACCGAGGTGTTCTATTATCTGTCATATCACAGTGTCTGGATTGGAAACGGCAAGTTGGCGCCCCCTGCAGCTGCAGGCGCTCCTGCTGACTGAGAATGTTCACGTGTACCGTGCGTGTATGAAGAAGAGGAAGGGGAGGGGTGCGGCGGGGGAATTCACCTCTGGGTCTTTCCCAAATGAAATGAGCAGGTAGAGGCTGAATCAACTGTAACATGGCTATAGTCAATCACATCTTGATGTTCTTCTATTTAACGCACATTTCATTCATAATATCATAAACACAGGCCTATCATTCTTTCAGGTTTTTCTGAATTGTGTGAAATGACCAAATAAAAAAGGAAAAACAATGATTTTGTGGTCACATAAAGTGATAAAGATAAAGGTATGTACGCTCTCATGATGCATGTTTTCAATTTTTTAAACCAGTTAACTGGGGTTTTAACAGTTAAATTCGGTCAACTATTTGCTAACAGAGCTAATAGGGCTGAAATATTGAAACGAATATTCAAATGGTTTGAAAAAATTCCTTGAATCGTTTTTTACTGATTCAAACTAGGATTTGTTAAATGCTTGCTGTGGCCTGTGGCCTGCCTGAACAACAACAAACACATGTTGATCATGTTCACATAATAATAAATAAAACAACTCTACAAGCAAACAAAGCTACTTCTGTCTCTGCTTCTCCGTCTCCTATCTCTTCCTCTCTGTGTCAGATTTTTAGTTACTCCTCTGCCTCCTTTAGCGATAATGGTACGTGTAATAAATGTAGCATTTTTGTAGCTTTGGAGGCGAGGGTGTCGGAATTGGAGTCCCGGCTCTGCGCTGTTGAAAAGCCCGTAAACAGCCGTAGCTACTTAGCTAGCGCGGGGCTAACTAGCTCAGAACCATCCCGTAGCGACCCTCCAGCAGAACCCAAGCAGCCGGGACCTCAGGCCGGCTGGGTGACGGTACGCAGGAAGCATAGAACTCAGCCTGTGGGCCACCACCAACCCGTCCACGTTTCTAATAGATTTTCCCCGCTCAGTGACGCACCCACTGACAAGCCGACTCTGATCATTGGCAGCTCCATAGTCAGAAACGTGGCATTAGAGACTCCAGCAACCATAGTTAAATGTTTACCTGGGGCCAGAGCGGGCGACATTAAATCTTATCTGAAACTGCTGACTAAGGATATGCGTAAATACAGTAAGATTGTTATCCACGCTGGCGGTAACGACACCCGGTTACGCCAATCGGAGGTCAGTAAAATTAATGTTGCTTCGGTGTGCAAGTTTGCCAAAACAATGTCGGACTTCGTAATTTTCTCTGGCCCCTTGCCTGATCGGACCAGTGACGTCATGTTTAGCCGCACGCTGTCCTTCAACTGCTGGCTGTCTAGGTGGTGTCCTGAAAACAACGTGGGCTACATTGATAATTGGAAAACTTTTTGGGGAAAACCTGGTCTGATGCGGGGAGACGGCATCCATCCCTCTTTCGATGGAGCAGCTCTTCTTTCTAGGAACATGGCCAGTTTTATTAGTCCTCCATGACTACCCAGGGTCCAGACCAGGAAGCAGAGTCGTAGTTTAACCCACCCCTCTGCAGCTTCTGTACTGTTACCCACCCACTACCCCATAGAGACAGTGTCCTGCCCACGGCCAAAATCACACAGATTGAATATCAGGCTTAATAAAGCAAATCATGGAAATCTCATAAATATTAGAACAAATTCAACCGAGCAGAAAACTAGAAAAATTAAATGTGGGTTGTTGAACATTAGATCCATTTTTTCTAAGACTTTGTTAGTTAATGACTTGATTTGTGATAATCAGATCTCTTTGCTCTCTCTCACAGAATCCTGGCTGCAGCAAGAGGACTATGTTAGCTTAAACGAGTTGACTCCTTCAAATTATTTAAATCATCATATTGCTCGAAGTACAGGGCGAGGAGGAGGGGTAGCAACCAGTTTTCATTCGGACTTATTAATCAGTCCCTTACCAATTAATAGCTACAGTTCGTTCGAACATCTTATTCTTAGTTTTCCTAATCCAGATTGCAAAACTGTAAAACCACTCTTGTTTGTAGTTTTATATCGTCCACCAGGCCCTTACTCTGAGTTTTTGGATCAGATCTCTGATTTTTTATCTGATTTGGTGCTACATACTGATAAGGTCATTGTAGTGGGGTGTAACAGACGCTGTCTATTTTGGTGGCCACAAGGTGGCCTCATCGCTACATCTTGCTCTCCTGGCTCTAACGGAGCCAGGTGCAGCTCATTTCAATCAGTGCGCTCCCTGTTAAAAGGCAGCTCCTTCTGACATTCGAGGAGGGAAGCTTAGAAGAGGCCTGGTGTTAGAGCGAGTGTTCCTCTTTTTCCTTCCTAGAAAACCTGACGTTAAAGTCTCGTTTGATACCTATGTGGTTAGATTATCCTTCCTCGAAATATCAAGCTTGGTTGTGTTTCACTAGCATACTCGTAAAAGAGTTCAGCTCACCCTTTTGGTGGAGTTTTTGGTGTTCCTCCAAATTCCTTCCTTTTACCCGGTTTAGTCCCGGCGCTTTGTGTTTAATTGTTTATTGTTATTTACCCACGTGTTGGATGATCTCTTTGTTTATTAATCTTAGTGTTGTTTGCCCAGTGTAACCGGGTCACCTTAGTTCCCGGAAGTAATTCTGGTTGTACGTGTCATGCCGCTGACACAGGAGAGGCCAGGTGTGTAGTTAGAGGGCTGCTATAATTAGGGCAGCTGGGGTCTAGCCGCAAAAGTCGAAAGCCTCGCTTTGGGTGCAGACGTGGGTGTAGCTAAGTGGTGAGTGATCTGGCTTTGCTTTAGTTTAAAGGGTTTTTTCCTTAATCGGTTTCTCTTTATGAAATGTGAGCAGGACTGAGGGGTGAACAACCGGGAATTTACATTGGCAAGCGGTCGGCCGATGAGGTACTGGTTTACAACATTCATAGCATTTTTTGTGCTTCGTTAGAATAGGACTAACAATGCGTGTTTTGTTCACAGATCTTAGCCTGCTACTGTTTTTCCAGTTCTTTTTATTAAACCTTTTCCAGCTCTTTTATTAAACCCTTTTTCCGGTTCTATTTTATCAATAGTCGTCTTCTCTAGAGGGGAAAGGAAGGAACACTTTTATGAGACTGGTGGTTAACATTGAGGACAGTGCTGTCTCTGGGAGGGTGTCACGACGTGCTGCGGAGTGGAGCGGAGATAAGGCGAGGATCCAGACCGGGGAGGAAGCAGGCAGACAGTTAGAAAAAAACTTCACAGGTTTATTAGGACGCACGCTGACAATGAAACAATGACTCCACACAGGACACAAAACAGACAGGGTTTAAATACAGGAGGACCGGGAGCTAAGGTGATTGGGAAACAAGAGGCAGGTGGGGGTAATTAACGAGACAGAGCTGAACTAAACAGGGAGACAGGACAGGGTGTGACAGTACCCCCCCCCCCCCCCCCCCCGCCTCTCAAAGGGCGGATCCCAGACACCCACAGGAACAAGGAGCAGGGCGGGAGGAGGGGGACCCGGAGGGAGGGCCCAGACGAACCGAGGGACCGATGGAGAGGCGGCAGGGAACAGCAGAGTCCGGGGGCCTGCGGCAAATGAGGAGGCGACGGGCGCTTGGAGGCCGGCGCCTGCGGCAGAAGAGGAGGCGACGGGCCCATGGAGGCCGGTGCCTGCGGCAGATGAGGAGGCGACGGGCCCCTGGAGGCCGGCGCCTGCGGCAGAAGAGGAGGCGATGGGCCCTTGGAGGCTGCCGCCTGCGGCAGAAGAGGAGGCGATGGGCCCTTGGAGGCCGGCGCCAGCGGCAGAGGAGGAGACGAGGACGGACCCTTGAGGGTCTGCGTCCATGATAGAGGAGCTCTGCAGGCTGGGCCGGTGACAAAGTCTCTGCAGGCTGGGCCGGTGACAAAGTCTCTGCAGGCTGGGCCGGAGCGGCCCTCAAAACCACCATCGGAACCGGAAACCGTGGAGACGCCCGGCTGGACGGAGTGTCGACCTCTTGAGTGCAGAGAGCATCCCCAGATGAGGCGACTTCAGACGAGGCGACATCGTCAGACAAGGCGACTTCAGACGAGGAGACGTCGTCAGACGAGCCGACTTCAGACGAGGCGACGTCATCAGACGAGCCGACTTCAGAGACGGCGACGTCATCAGACGAGCCGACTTCAGAGGCGACGACGTCATCAGACGAGCCGACTTCAGAAGAGGAGGCGATGTCATCAGAGGAGGAGGCCACGTCATCAGACGGGCCGACTTCTTCGGAGGAGGCCACATCAGACGAGCCGACTTCAGAGGCGACGTCATCAGACGAGCCGACTTCAGAGGCGACGTCATCAGACGAGCCGACTTCAGAGGAGGAGGCAACGTCATCAGACGAGCCGACTTCAGAGGAGGAGGCGACATCATCAGAGGAGCCGACTTCAGAGGAGGAGGCGACGTCATCAGAGGAGGAGGCCACGTCATCAGACGAGCCGACTTCAGAGGAGGAGGCGACGTCATCAGAGGAGGAGGCCACGTCATCAGACGAGCCGACTTCAGAGGCGACGTCATCAAACGAGCCGACTTCAGAGGAGGAGGCAACGTCATCAGACGAGCCGACTTCAGAGGAGGAGGCGACGTCATCAGACGAGCCGACTTCAGAGGAGGAGGCGACGTCATCAGAGGAGGAGGCCACGTCATCAGACGAGCCGACTTCAGAGGAGGAGGCGACGTCATCAGAGGAGGAGGCCACGTCATCAGAGGAGGAGGCCACGTCATCAGACAGGCCGACTTCGGAGGACACGCCTTCGGACACGTCGACTTCAGAGGAGGCGCCTTCGGACACGTCGACTTCAGAACAGGCGCCTTCGGACACGTCGACTTCAGAACAGGAACGGGCGTCGACTTCAGAACAGGAACGGGCGTCGACTTCCCTTGACTTCTTGTCCGAGGGCGTCGGCTTCGGGTCCGGGGGCGTCGACTTCTGGTCCTTCGGTTTTCGGACGGTCGACCTCTGGACCGGAACCGGAACCGTCTACTTCGGGCCCGGAGGAGTCAGCTTCTGGTCCCTCGACTTCTGAACCGCCGAGTTTTGGTCCGGATCCGGTACCGTCTGCTTTTGGGTCGGTAGCAGGGCCGCTGCTAGGAGAGCTTGGAGCGATGAGGAGAGGCGGGAGGTCAGCTTGTCCAACTCTAGCTCCCTGAGGCTGAGCGCCCAACGGAGCTGGGCCAGCTCAGTCCGCTGACCAGCGAGATCTGCTGGGTGAATCCCGCGCTCGCTCCTCTGGCCCAGAGACGAGGAGGATAGAGCATCCAGGTGAGACTCCTGGCGGCTGAGGAGCTCGCGGAACCGGTCGAGCTCCGCCCGTTGTTCTATCAGCCGGGCTGCGATTGCTGCTCCTTCCTCTGCAACCGACGGAGGCTCCGGTTCGGCAGGAGACGGGACTGGTGGTCTGGCCGGGGGCGTGTCCGAACTGCCACGCCGTGCACGGCCAGCGGCGGGCTCGAAGCTCCGTCCAGAAGCGCAGGGCTGCGGTGGCTTCCGGCGTCTCTCCCCACGCCGTGGACCGACTCCGGGGGTACAGATCGCCAGCCTTGTGCCCCCATAGCTGGAGCGATCTGGCAGCGGCTCCCAGTCCAAACATGCCTCCGGTTCCGGGAGGACAGGGAGGAACGCCGCGGCCGAAGGTCGGCGATGCCAGCGGCGGCAGCGAGGCGGAGCTGGGCCTGGAGACGGAGAAGCCGGCTGGTGGGTCGGGGTAAGCCACTGGAGCAGATTCTCCCAAGGCAGAATCTCCTGGCTGGATCCATCAACGGGTTCGGGTGGAGTCATTCTGTCACGACGTACTGCGGAGTGGAGCGGAGATAAGGCGAGGATCCAGACCGGGGAGGAAGCAGGCAGGCAGACAGGTAGAATTAACTTCACAGGTTTATTAGGACGCACGCTGACAATGAAACAATGACTCCACACAGGACACAAAACAGACAGGTATGGCGTCAGAGGCGTGCCACAACACGTGCACGCGGATTGGGTCCACATCGCGCGTGTGAACGGGACTCGCGAGTGAAAATATACATAGCGAGAGGTCATTTGTGCACTGAGAGGGAGCAAACTGTGTCTGTGAGCAAACAAGGATGTGCACAAGTGACAAACCTGCGTGCGCGCGTTGCCAACGAGCACACGGCAGAGGAAAACGTGCGCGCGCGGCAGCCTCTCTGCGCGCTCGGCAGCCTCTCTGCGTGCTCGGTTTCTGACTCTGCTCGCTCGGCTCTAAGGGGTTTTGGCACTCTGGAGGCATGGCCTGTGGCAGATCTTCTCTGTCCTCTGATTGGTTAGTTTACCCCGCACTTTACCCTCTACCTATCTATATAAAGAAATCTGATATTCAGTAGTTGTTGTCATAGCTCAGCTGGTAGAGCTGGTCACTCTCCCCCCAGAGGATCCAGGTTCGAGTATGGGCAAGGCAAATAGAGTAGATGTTGTGTAATTTTTTCCTAATTCCTGTGATATTATTTTACAGTTGTGACCGTTCAACTGTCATTAAACGTCCGAATGTTTGCTGGGCAGTGTTTTAAAAAGTGCACATAAGCTAGATGATTTTAACCATATAAAATTAATATTTTTTGTGATACTGGAAAAATACATACTGAAATAAAACTACTGATTGAAAACTTTATGACTGTGGTTGTATAATATATGACTCACTAATACACTGCAAAGGCCCTTAGAGTGGGGCTTCCAGAGAGAAAGAGAGAGAATTTGTATTCTGTCAAAGTAGTAATATTACTTCAGCCACTCTTGAGAGGAGACTCCAGGTAAAAATAGACTTGTGGGTGTAGGTATGTTCAAGTTTAAAAAGTTCTTGCCTCATTAATGTATTGTTTATTTTTTTCAGCATTTAATTGACAAATTATCCTTTCAAATAATTAATTGATGAGTTACATAATTGTCCATTTAGAATTGTTGAATGGACTGAGTCAAGTTTGGTGCACTTTATATATTTCAAAACATGTTTTTTTATTTATTTTAATGATTCATATAAATAATTTAAATGTTAATTTAATGAAATATTTCTATTTTTTCATTACCTCACCCTTGTTTTGACAAAAACGGGACCTTGCTGGATAATATCATGGAGAAACTATTCACAGTACTTGGCTCAGTGAGGATCTGTATACCAAAGGAGGAGATACTCAGAAATCTGTCTCCAGATTGTTACAACCCAGACTGGAAGTGGTGGGCTGTAATAAGAAAGGAGACCAAACAGAGGAGTGGGGGGTTCAACAACTGATTTATTTAACCAAAGTAAGGATTTACTAAAGCAAGTTAGTGAACAGAAAATGGCCATCTCAAGGTTTTACTCGGATGTCCCTCAGCAGGGTGCAGCACTGTTGAAGGTCATCTGAATGAAAGCTTGATATGCAGCTTCTTTATTAAAGTGTGTAAATATACAGTGTGGTTGCCGTACATATGTTGAGGTTCTCAGACATCAGGCGTCTTTGCCCAGGCCTTCACTAGTGGGCTATTTTAAAAGTTGGTAAGGAGAAAAACCACAGCATATAGCTGATTGTTTACAAATGCAAGGAGGGGAATAACAATCAAAAAGCTTGTGTTCTTGGACCAGATGAATGGAGTGCTCCACATGCACTCTCAGACATGTTATGGCTTCTGTTTCTATAACTTCACATGCAGACATTTGAGTTTTGCCAGAAAGGAAAGGACTAACCTGGGAATCTGGTGTGTTGAAAATGCTACAACTAGAGATGGTCATCATGGTAGACAGGGGTTTCTTCATTGATGACATTGTGCCCTGCAAAGTGTACAGGCCAGCTTTCCTTTCTGGCAAACCTCAAATGTCTGCATGTGAAGTTATAGAAACAGAAGCCATAACATGTCTGAGAGTGCATGTGGAGCGCTCCATTCATCTAGAACAGCTGAAAAAGAAAAAGAGATATTATGGGTGGTGTGTGTCAGCCTTCAGAAAGATGCTGATCAACTAGCTGAACAGGCAGAAAACAAACCGAGCACGCTCATGGCTCAAATGATAACAAAATCTAAAACTCTAAGGAAGAGATACAGGGACAAATGCAATGAACTGACAGATGTTGAGTCAGAGCTGGAATCAAAAACTAGTGAGCTAAGGCACATGCATTAATCCTGTTGTGTGTGAAAAAAATGCTGTAGCATGTTCAATAACATGTAACTTTCCATGCAACTATGTATTTGCTATGTTCCAGGCATACATTTTTTTGTTGTTTATCTCAGGGTACATTATAATACATTGAATTCTCAGAGGATTTTTTTATGTACATATATATCCGTGGATTCTCATGTGTGTTTGTTTATGGCATTAAAAAGGTTAAAAATGGCATTAAAATGGCATTAAAAAGCATTAAATTTGTTTTGCTGATTTCTGCAGAAACCCTGGATAAAGAAAGTCACTCATCCTGCCGGAAAGATTACACACGAGTGTAAGGTGTATGGAGCTTTCAGTGAACTATTTTCAGTTGGTGAAAAAAAAATCATGAATGAAAGAATTTGGAAAATCAACAGTTCATAATTGTTTTTAAGAATAAAAACAACAGTTTTTTTTTCAGTCATTCTTGTGAAATTGATATTACTAATATTATTTGAAACACATGATCAAAATACAGTTCAACCCCAATAAAAAACATAAGAGATGTTTGATGCTTTTGGTGCTAAACTTTGGATCCATGACAGGTGGTCACTAGACTTTTAAAACCAGTCTAGAGCAGTTTCCGTTTTTATCTGCATGGCACAGCATGATGGTTGTTTCTGTCCTCCAGGTAAAGGCTAAGTTGAAAGGAACACAAGGAAATCATGGATGGATTGGATGATTTTACAGTATCGATTCTAAATGGTATGTCAACCTTGTGTTTCAAAATATATTCATCTGTGTAAACTGCTGAGTAACTGGATTGTTTATGCTCACAGTTGTTTAATTTAACTATGTTCTGTAATCCTTATTCACATAGATTCTGAGATTGGAGATTCTCCTATGTTTTTTAAATGTTTGTTATGTTTTTTTAGCTGACAAGGATAGTCGAGTAACGCAGGCCAGGCATTACAAGACTCTGCAGGCAATGTATAAGAAGCCAAAGCCCAACCAAGACGCTGTCCGGCAAATCCTTGACCTTGAGTTTCAATCAAGACGAGCCTTCATTGACAGTGATGTTCTGAAAGAAGAGGAAAGAGCCGGAAAGATTCTCGAGGCATACCCATGTTTCAAGGAGCTTCACAATGTAAGTGGCTTATTTTTTATTGTTTCTTCCCCATAAAGCAAGCATATACTTTTTTGTTTCTTTCACTATAGGTGATGGACGAGCTGAGGCGCATCCTGGATAAAGGCAACTGCACATTCCTGACAGAATTAAAGAAGCGATGGGATGACTTCTGCTCCACGGTTCAGTTTTACGGTGTTTGGAAGAAGGTGTTGAAGCCACCCATGAACCTGGATGAAGGTTAGTCATTGTGCTGTCATCCACACACCATGTAACTGTTGCTACAGATATAAGTATGATTATCGTTATGTATATTGTTAACACTGATGAAACTGGAATAATTGTACCATATTGGTTAGAATGTCAGATGACCCCTCTTTAATAAAGTATATAGTTAAATATTTCTTAAGCTGAGGAGACCAAACTTTCTCAGAGAAAAAGATGATAGCTGGGGTGCAATGTCACATCCACTCCTGCCGGAACCAACCGGACTCCACCTCCCATCAGGCCAGGAGTCGAACCTACTGCTCCCGTCAGAAGCCAAATTTCCCGCTCCTCTCGGAAGCACACACCTGGAGCAGCTGGCTTTTTCCTGCCTCCCGCTCCAACTCCAGCCGTGGGGTAATTCACCGTCTGTGACAGCATGACTGAGCCCTGTCACGGATGGTGACTTACCCCACGGCTGGAGTCGATGGAGCGGGAGGCAGGAAGAAGCTGGCTGCTCCAGGTGTGGGTGGAGTGTGCTCCAGAGAGGAGCAGGAGATTCGGCTCCGGATCGGAGCAAGGAGTTTAGAGTCTGTTAAGGTAAAAGAGGCTCTAGTCTTGAGCTTGAAGAACCCTCGATGACTGACGGCGTCTGGAAGAATGCTTCCGGCTTTTATGAGTGGCGTAGGGAACGTTGGCGAGTGCCGGAGGCACGAGGCCTGATAGGAGGTGGAGTCCGGTTGGTTCTGCTGGGAGTGGATCCGGCAAGAGTGGATGTGACAGTGCACTGTGTGTCCTTGAACATTGATAAGTTCGAGGGGCAACAAGGACAAGAAGCTTGACCTTTCTGTACATTACATCAACTACATTTAAAATTAAACACAACAAACCATAAAAATAGTCTACAGTGTTTAAATTTATTTATAATTTTATTTATATTGCTCTTTGTGACTGCTAGGATTCTGGGGCCTCATTCACCAAAACTTTGTAGAAATATTCCTAAATTCGTTCCTATGAAAGAAATTTAGATTGTTCGTACAAACAGTCAAAATCCTGATTTATGAAACATGCGGTGGCCTCTCGTACGCACGTTCCTCTATACTCGTCTGATTAAAAATCACACATGCATACCCAGGTGCTCATGTCTGTTCAGTCATTTATATACAGAAACACCCTCAATTAACCATATTTGGTCACGCTACGTCCTCAGCACATTAAGGGATTCCTGTGTTCTACCCAGAAAAAAGAAAACTTGCGAGATCGAGACACTGGCTGCCAAAGTGCAAAAGAACCAAGCTAGTTGCAGAGGTTATAAACACAGTCGGGACAGATGAGAGGTTCCTGTCGGGAATAAATTAAAAATAGAATTGAATACATCGTAGAGTAACGAGTTGTTATTTACATTTAAGAAGTCGATCTGCCTGGTGTTTGTTTTATTTGGAAATGTCTGAGAGTGCAGCCTCTTCTGAGCTGTCATTCAGTCTGGTTACCTTGAAGCGTGTGATTGGGGAGCAGAGGAGGTTCTGGAGGGTTCTAGTTGTAAAATAGAATATGGACTGGATTCGGATTTGTGCGGTTCATCTGTCGCTCCACAATGGATCCCAAATCACAGCATAGCTCCAGATGGATCTCCTGCCAGTGCATTCAAGGACACGAGAGCATGCTCAAATCCTTAATAATAACATAGAAACAATCTTTTATTTAATTCAGGCAGTAAGCAAGTGCCGACTGGCTTGAGATCCAGTCAGCTGCGGAGTCGATGCTCTTGTGATTGACTCTTGAATGTCTAGACCTATAATATAAGATGAACAATTTTTGTCAAATGAGTGTACAAAATAATGCTTTCTGGTATTTAGAAAAATACAGGACTGTTAATGGTGGCACGGGATTATTTGTGAACTCAAGATGAAGCTGTCAATCAGATTTAGGCAGAGTAATGTTGAACTAAAAGTTGATTTACTGTGTTCCAGTGAAACACAACATAGCCCTGTTCAGGGCACTCCCCATGCTCTTCCCATCACCAGCTGTACCCCCCAAGAAGCTGGGACATGCCAGTGAGGCATTAATTCATGTCCTTCAGGTTAGTTTTCTCATTGAATGTCTGCAAGTGGTTTTATTTTGTACATGCAGGGTTTTTCCTGACTCAAATTGAGGCAGAGGTGGTACCATCCTGACCATGCCCCACCACATATTCTGTGCATTCAACTGCCTCAATTTTTCAAAAGCCAAATATGTTATCGTTAAGTGTTTGAATCTAAGCTTCTGTGGATTAATTGAATATTTCATTTGACAACGTTTCAAGTGAAACAAAACTGGTTTGCTGCTAAAAAATATGAAATAAAACATCAAAATGATCAGGCTGAAATAGACTCTTATTATGAAAGGCTCAATAATATGCATTAGATTAGTGTTTATTTCCTTTTTACCATCTGATATTTATAGTTAAAATATTTTTATATATTTGACCCACATTTCAGTAACGTTTTAGGTTTGTATTAATAACACTCATCTTAGTCTAAATGACACATAAATATATGCAGTAAAATATAATGTATTTCATTAACATGCATTTGTATTGGAAATGGTAACAACATTTAATTTCTGCTGCTAACAATGCAATGATGGCATGTCTATTATGTACGGGTTGGCAATAATACAGTTTAAATTATGTTCACTACAACGGCTTGCTGTACTTCCTGCTCCTGTGTGTGGAGCAGACTTGTAACAGTAATGTGACTCGTATCTGCAGCGGTTCTGATCCGTAGTGCTGCAGGATGCAGAATAAACAGGATGGTGGGGACTTTTCATCTCTCTCTCTCTCTCTCTCTCTCTCTCTCTCTCTCTCTCTCTCTCTCTCTCTCTCTCTCTCTCTCTCTCTCTCTCTCTCTCTCTCTCTCTCTCTCTCATAATGTAATGTAATTAAAATTAGTATTAGACAGAGTCTCAAAGTAATTAAAATTAAATGGTCAGTCATGTGGGGACAGCAATTGTGTCTCAAGTAGTTGGACTGCACCAGTAACATTTCAGATTCTCTGTTCTACCATGAAGAAATAATTTGTCCTTTTTCTTTAGCCAACAGAAGATCCAGCCATGTACCTCCAGAAGAGATCCCTCTTGGGCCCGGTTTTGCTGTTTGATGGGTCATCCTGTCTTGTGGCACTGGAAACCACTCCCATCACCACATTTGCAAAAGAAGACCTCGGTCAAGGTTTGCTGTATCTAATGGCATACTGCTACACCCTGCATCTCACTTATCCAAAGTGTGTGGCAACCCTTCTGTCTGTCATTCAGACTGAAGTTTTAAAGGACAATATCCATGAGCAAGACACCACAGGCTCATACAAAAAAGCCATGGCAGAGTGGAAAAGTTTTTGTTAGAAGTAGCACTGTCCAAGCTAGACTGTCATGTTTGTTCAGAAAAGTTCTTACCCAACATTTAGAGGTTGTGATGTAGACATTTACAACTACATTCTTAATTTTTTTTTTGTTAGATTCTTCCTGACACTGTATACGTAACCTAAAAAAAAATCTGTGTCTAAAATGTTCATCTTAAAACAAAGTTTTAGTATATGAAATGTTGAGGTTCTTCATGTGTTAGAGGAATACAAAACAATACGCTTAAAATTAAGATTTGTTAAGAAAGTCGTTGATCTGTGCGATGTTTGGAAAAATTTTTGACATTTGAAAAGAAATATCAAATAAAGGTGTTTTTTACACCCTGTGCCTAATTTTTTTTATTATAAATTCTTTGTCTTGATTTAAAACAAAACCTATTAATGATTCTTGATTGCAGAAGATTAATCTTGTACAGTTGCTTGTTCCAAGATTGTTCATCTCAACATGAGAGGGATAAAAAACTGAAAAAAGCACCAACAGGCTAGTTTTGAGTTAATTTTATTTAATTTTGCACTTGAAATTAGTGTTTCACTACTTGTATTAAGAAATCTGTCACTTGTCTAAAGTGTAGATATTTTTTCTTATTTCAAGAAGTCTTACCAAGTGCAATTATCTTGCTGCACTGGCAGATTATTTCACTTAATTTAAGGTCATTTAGACTAAATTCAACTATTTTTTAGCTTATTTTAAGATGGCTAATTTTTGCAGTGTAAACCTTCAACTTGCGTTTTGGATCCAATCCCAACCAAATTATTTAAAGAAGCATTTCCTTTGGTTACTGCCCCCATTCTACATATAATAAATCTATCCTTAGTAAATGGATATGTACCACAAGATTTTAAGGTTGCTGTAATCAAACCTTCACTTAAGAAGCCTTCTCTGGATCCAGATGACCCAATGAATTATAGATCAATATCTAACCTTCCATTTTTATCCATAGTCCTGGAAAAAATAGTGGCCATCCAAGTATGTGAGCATTTAAACACTAATGCTCTTTTTGAGGAATTTCAGTCTGGTTTTAGAGAGTATCACAGCACTGAAACTGCGTTAGTGAGAGTTACAAATGATATTCTCATGGCCTCGGATAAGAATCTTGTGTCTGTTCTAGTCTTGTTAGATCTCAGTGCTACCTTTGACACAGTTGATCACAATGTTCTTTTAGAAAGACTTGAACATGTTGTAGGGATCAAAGGAACAGCGCTAGGCTGGTTTAAATCCTACCTGTCTGACAGATTTCATTTTGTAAATGTACATGACAAACCGTCTTCATACTCCAGGGTTACTTGTGGAGTACCACAGGGTTCAGTGCTTGGACAAATTCTTTTTACTATATATATGCTCCCAATTGGTAAAATCATTAGACAGCATGGGATAAACGTCCACTGTTATGCTGACGATACTCAGTTATATTTATCCATTAACCCTGATGAACCTAATCGGTTGGGTAGATTACAGGCTTGTCTTGAGGACATAAAAAATTGGATGACTCTAAACTTTTTGCTTTTAAATCAAGACAAGACGGAAGTTCTCATCTTTGGACCATAAATCCAGAAAAGGAAATTGCTTAGCCAATCACCTGACCTGAATGGCATTACATTAATCTCCGAGAACAAAGTAAGGAACCTTGGTGTTATCTTTGACCATGACATTCAAATCCCAGGTTAAACAGGTTTGTAGGATTTCCTTTTTCCATGCACCTTCGGAATTTTGCTAAGATTAGAAGCATCCTTTCCAGGAGTGATGCTGAAAAACTAGTTCATGCATTTATTACATCAAGACTGGATTACTGTAATTCATTACTCTCAGGAAGTCCACAGAATGTAGTTAAAAGTCTTCAGCTTGTCCAAAATGCTGCAGCTAGAGTTCTGATGAGAATTAAAAAGAGAGATTATATCTCTCCTGTCTTAGCTTCCCTACATTGGCTACCTGTTAAATTCAGAATAGATTTTAAGATCATCCTTCTCACATAAAAAGCTCTTAATAATAAAGCTCCATCATACATCAGTGATCTGATTGTTCCATACGTTCCTAACCGAGCATTTCGCTCTCAGACTGCAGGTCTACTGGTGGTTCCCAGAATATCTAAAATTAGGATGGGAGGCAGATCTTTTAGTTATCAGGCTCCTCTCCTGTGGAACCAGCTCCCAGCCTTAGTCCATGAGGCAGACACTTTGTCTACTTTTAAGAATAGGCTTAAAACATTTTTATTTGATAGGGCCTATGGTTAAAATCTGATGTTAGCCTAAATCTGGACAAGTGGGGGAGTAGAGGGAGGTGGAGTGTACAGTCGGTAAAGACAGCTCTCCCTTGTCCTGACTCCAACATGCCTCCATCTAAATAGGATAGATTATTGTAAGGTTATGAAGTTCATTATTTTCAACTCCATACAGCTGCCCCCTGTGCACAATAACACCATGTAGAAAAACCAAGGTCGGGTGTTCCTCAGACTGTTTACATTCCAGGAGAAGAGCCCGAAGGAGAAGAAGAAACTTTACTTAATCAAAGTACTTTATTTGTGATTAAAATTATTAAGCAAAACAGTTGTTGATCAACAATAATCAAGTGAATTATCTGTGAAATAAATATGTCATGAATTATGTTTAATGAAACAGGACTACGGCACAGACATACTGATCCTCATCTCCATAGAAACGCATGACACATTGTTCCAACCAATCAGAGCTTTCGGCTGCCGCAGGAGAATCTGGTGTTGACTTAAAGTGTCCAATCCACTTTACTACAACTTATCAACAATTCAGAGATATAAAACAAGGCAACGCCATTTTTAAGTCAGTTCCATTTTGACTTCAGTTCTAGCCACCGTCATCCTAAAGAAAAGCACAGCCTGGCCAGATGTGTTTTCTTCTTTAAACTAAGAACTGTGAAGCGGGAGATTTTCGTCGTTTTAACAACCAGACGACGTCCTTTCAAAATAAGAGCACCTGCTGACGCCGCCGAACGGTACCGGGGTCGACCCTCCAGACGGGCTTTGAAACGTTGTGATCGCTGCACCGACAGCTCCAGCGTACATCCGAGGTCTCCAGACCTGGCATTTCCTGATCTACCTGAGAGACCCCCACTGGGTACGTACACGGCAAAATAGCGGCTCATGTCATCACTTTATAAGCCTCGTGATATCTAGTCATAACAAAGACGACCAGATTCATTGACGTCAGCCTAGAGAGTCTGAACCAGACACACCCACACACACACACATGCACCAACACAACATCCGAATCCATTTTCATCCATCACAGAGTTAGTCCTGGTAGATTGTTTAGAATTTATAATTCAGAAATTAAAGATTCTCAAACGATCCCATCTCTCTCTCTTTTCTTGTCTCAAAGTCAATACAGAGTGTTTAATTAAACTCCCTGATGATAAAAACAGCCTATTCTTCTGTTTATAAAAAGTGAACTACTTACAGTGTATTAAAATACAACTTTAGATAGTTACATCACTTCAATTCCGTTACATTATCATGAGTTATCTCTGTACTTATGCTGCTATAGGCTTAAGCCTGATTTATGCTTCTCCGTCTGCGTCAGTGCGGAGACACGCAACGCCATTATCTGTCCTTGCGTAGGGCTTCGGCAGGCACGCAAGTACGTACGGAGTCGAGCCCACTTTTTTAAACATCCGTCGAACGAGACGGATTACGCAAGCTTGTGATTGGTCAGGACGCAGCTGTTGTTTACAGCGCCGCCATTGCAAAGAGAGCCGAGTTTAACTAGCGGCAGACATGGAGAAGCTTGAAGAATACCTCGCGAAAAAACTAAAAATATGAACGTTTAAATCCCGTGACTGGAGGAGTGAAAAGATGCGCAGCAAGCTTTTTATTTGTGGACGGAAATGACAGGAAACGTGGGTTTAGAGGTGGGGAGCGCATGAAGAGGTGGGAGAATGAGAGACAAATATGTCCGTGTTAAAAGTCTCATATACCCCAAAACACAATATAAACACACGATCTTGGACCGATACATGACAGGATACCACAGAACAGCGCTGCACCCTCTGTTGTCCTGCCCGGCAATTGCTTTGCAACACTCTCCAGGAGACGGAGAAGCACGAGAGCAAAACGCTTCCGTCAATCCGTGCGTATCTGTCCCTTGCGGAGCTGACGGAGAAGCATAAACCAGGCTTTAGACTGCTGGAAGATACACTGACCACTTTTCACATTCTACTGCTTTCTTCCACAAACTGCTCTTTAACTGTATTATTTTCTGCAATTTCAGCTGTTAACTTTATTTTCTCTCTGTTTTTCTCCCCAGAAGAAGCTACAACAATGTTCTGCTGAGCTGTGGTGGCCTCATGGAGGGGGCTATTGTCTAGCACACTGCTGCTAACCACTTAAACTTTCTCCCTCTCCTGATAATAACTTTTTGCTTTCCTTGACAGTGTATGTGCTACTACTAGTTTATCTGTTTAATTATAGATCCACTAGGATAAATATAATAAAGTTTATCTCTCACCAAATAGAATATTTACTAAGAAATCACAATATAACTATAGACACATTACTGTGTGTGTGTGTGTGTGTGTGTGTGTGTGTGTGTGTGTGTGTGTGTGTGTGCGTGTGTGTGTGTGTGTGTGTGTGTGTGTGTGTGTGTGTGTGTGTTCGATCCCCAGTGAGTCGTGGAGGATGGCTGCTTATACTGAGCCACGATTCTCTGGAGGTTTCTTCCTGTTAAAAGGGAGTTTTCCTCTCCACTGTCGCTTTATGCTTGCTTAGTATGAGGATTGCTGTAAAGTCATTGACACTAGTCAGTGACTTGATGCAATTTGCTGGGTTCCTTATATAGGAAACATTTTTTCTGATTGGCTCAATGAACTGACCTGAATTGGAATGTTTATTATGTGAAATGCCTTGAGACGACTCTTGTCGTGATTTGGCGCTATATAAATAAACTTGAATTGAATAGAAGAAAACTCCCCAGTCACCACTAACTATCCTGTTTATTTATTGCAGATGGCTGCACTGGTTATTTTTACATGATTTGTTCTGTAAAAGTTGGCATTTTTGGTAGTCTACAGTTTTTTTTTTGTCAGTTTAAATTACAATTACAGAGGTAATTCTAAAATATTATGGATCATGATAAAGATCTATTGGAGAGAGAGGGGGGGGGGGGGGGGTTCAAAGGGGGCCTCGCCCGGGGAGTAATTCCATGTAGAACCGCCACTGGTTGTACCTCACGTGTGTTGGTCTCTTATTATTATCATCAAGCATAAAACCTTCATGTGTAGAGATGAACACCGGCGATCTGATTTATGTGCAAGTGTCTTAAGAATTCATAGCTGGTCTGATCCTTAGCGTAACTACGTACTGTACGAGCAGGAGGACACTGACATGAGCAAAAAGCAGGGACTACGCACACGCTCGAAACAACAACACCAACAATAACAGCAAGAGCACCAACAACAACGTGAGAAGAGACGACACGCGGGTCAGGAAGTCCAGCGAACCACTGGCATCCACTCGTACAGAGGAGAAACGGAGGCTACGACGCATCTGGAAAAATGAATCCTTTTGATATTTTAGAGGAGAGACGGACGCAAAGAGAGCGGTCTGTGTTTCAGTGTGCTTTTAAAAATCCTCATCAGAGCGTGTCGTGTTTGTTCATCTCTCCGTCTACTTGCCTTTGAGACAATTAGTGTGCTTAGCTTCTTAAGACTGCACCCGAAAGTTTGTCTAAGCCAGCCTTTTTTGTGTAGAGATGAATTATTGTGCTTCTCGGTCCACGCAGCAGTCTGAGGCTGGGTGGAGGTAACGCACTGGGCTGCAGAGGTCAGAGGTTGTGTGGGAGCAGCTTCCTCGCATCAGGAGAAGGAGCCAGAGCTACTGCACCAGATAAAGAGGACTCCCTCTTCAAGGATACTCAGGAAGCACTTAACATGGGAGGGCCAGACGCTCAAACACGAGCTCCCCAAAGCGCCAGCATTTAGTCTTGGGAGCGCCGTCTTCTCACACACCTACATGTCATGAGGGATGGGTCAGGGGGAGGGGGGCTGGAGATCAGTCGAGCATTGCATCCAGTTGGTCTGCCAAGTCGTCAAACATGCTGCCGATGTCATCCAGGATAGAGACGGTTCCTTTTTGGCTGGAAAATTTTGAAAAAGAAAAATGGAATAATTAGCTTTTATTGAGGCTTCGATAAACATGCTGACAGAATCAATGAGTCAAGTGTGGAGGTGAGTTCCTCCACTGATGGAAAGCAGCTTTAAGATTCAGTTTATGGGTGACATTCACTATTTTCACACACACACACACACACACACACACCTGACAAACTCAGAAACATACAATACAGTCGACTAATTGTAAAGATCAACAAAAAGTAATGATAAATCCCAAAATAATAATATAAATCATGATTTTTGTTTATTGTTTATACTTAAAAAAACTCATGTTTTACAATTGTTTTCATTTTATAGGAGAATGACGTTTTACAAAGACCAGTGAAGTACATGAGAAATCATGTTTTTATTAGGTGTCATGGCTGCCATGGAGCTTCATAAAGAAAGTAAAAATTGATTAGACTATCTGGACAATGACTGTTTTCTTCATTTGAGTTTTTTAGTTTTAGGTAATGTAAAGGGGGAAATCTGGAAGTAAAGATGATTTTCTAGATTTTTGCCCCTCATCCAGACCTAATTTCTGAAATTTCATATTAGACTTGTTTATTTCAGAAAACAAAAAGATAATGTGATGTGTTTTATTTACCCGGACATCCTATGTAGAGGATTCTATTTGATTCTACTCTCTAGCATGACTTCATACTCACTCATTTAGCTTGTCCTCCTCCTTTATTTTGTGCTCTACAGCCTGCAGAGCTGCAGCCAAGGAGGCGCTGGTCTCCTCCAAACGATTCTGAATCTCTCCCTCTTTCTCCCCTTCCTCCACGTGACCCACCATCTCCTCCTTCGCTCCATCCCTCCTTAAAGGCTTCCTCGGGTTCTGCCTCCTTCTCTCTCCTCCCCTCCTCCTCTTCCTCCTCCACCTCCCTTCCTCCCAGGAGGTCAATAGTGAGGCCAGCGATGGAGGAGCGAGGAGGTTTGACGGGGTGAGGCGACGGAGTGGAGGGACTCTGAGCTGGAGACGGGGAAGTAGGAGGGAGTCCCGGAGACAGACAGGGGCCGGAGGGGGTGTCAAGAGCTGGAAGAGGGGCTACAGAGGAAGGCTTAGGGGCCGAGGTGGGACTGGCTGCAGCCGGGCTCATGGTAACTGGAGACGCTACAGCTTTGCCGGGTTTGGGAGCTGTCGGAGGCCCGCGAGGCTTCGGTGATACTGGAGGAGGAACGCGCTTTGGCTCTAGACAGAGAAAATGGCAGAAAATATTTTGAATTGAATTAAAACAAAACCAACTGGGTTATAGGTAGGGCCAGATTAACACTTTGTTGTACCCTGGGCAACAATATTAAAGGGCCCCATCATCACGACCCAAGGATCACCATAATATGGTCACATACAGAATATTTTACTGTAATATGCAGTAAATATACTCAATACTTGAATGCCTGACATCACGTAACCCGCTCAGGGTATGTTTATGTTTATGCTTATTTACTTAGCAGATGCTTTTATCCAAAGCGACTTACAATTTATAACCTATAGGGCATGTTGTGATCTGTGGGAGAAACCGGAGTACCCGGAGGAAACCCACGCATGCATGGGGAGAACACGCAACTCCACGCAGAAAGGCCACAGCCGAGTTTCGAACCTGCGACCTCCGTGCTGCAAGGCAACAGTGCTAACAACTGCGCCACCATGCAGCCCAACCTTTGACCCACCTCGTGTGGATTGACCAATGAGGAGAGGTTCTTAACTTGAGGCCCTCTCTTCATTGGTCAGTCTGCATGAGATTGACTCTCAACCGCTCTCAACTGACGTTCAAAGTCGTAGGCAGCGAAGCGTCTCTGTGCAGTGCAAAAGCTCGGGTGGACAGTTTGTTTATTATAGGGTGACCATATTTCCATTTCCAAAGAAGAGGACAGGGGATCTGTGCCTATGACGTCACACTATGGCAACGCCACACAAACCATGTTGGGACCCATTTTTTGTAAGAACTAAATTAATATCAGATTCTGCCAATAAAAGGGCTCTAAAACAATTCATGTGTAAATATTTAGCATATTTATTACAAAATGTCATTTTCTGCTTTAGTGCTGCAAAAAGGTTTTATTAATAAGAAATTATTATACCTTTTGTTTTACTACAGCATCGGTAAGCTTCCTGTGCACAGATTATTAAGGATGCTTGTTTCAGCTGTGAGATTAGACGATAGGATCAATGAAAAAATAAGTTGTCACACACTCCATGGAAACTTTCAGAGAATCCACAAATAGTGGCTTTCAAATGGTTTTGTTACTTTTTGCAAGTTTAGAAAAGCAGCAGATGAGACATCATGTCTGATAATTTAGTTCTATTTCGTCTAGTCTTAGCCCTTAAGCGAGCTGCTATTGGAAGGGTGATCTCAGCATCAGCCAATCATGAAGAGCTTAAATGTACGCCCACCACGTGGGCATCCCTTGTGGGTTATATAAGTGGAACGACCCCACTGTTCGCCTCCGTTTTCTCTTCACGCCAAGCTTAAGAGCTTCCTTTAAGAGCAATTATACAAGAAAAATCTACTCACCGACCATGTCCAGCGACGCCAGGATCTGCCCGGCCTGCCAGACGGGCTCCATCTCCAGCTGCGACCTGCACGCCAAGTGTAAGGTCTGTCTCGGGGCTCACCACGCTGGCCTGGCCTTGACCCCCAGGCCTCGTGCCCGTTTTGTACCGCTCTGCCCGTGGCTGAAAAGGTCCGCCGGGTCGAGTACTTCACCCCCACCACCGACGAGGAAATTCCGGTGGCTGGCATGTACTCGCTGGACAAAGAGTTACAGTTCTTCAACGTCAGCCAGGAGCCGGCTGGCTCCTACCGACTGGACGATGTCATCGACAGCAAGGAGTACGACGAAGCTGGCTGCCATAGCCCTTTTTCCCTCCGGTACAACACGGAGGTCGACCGCAAGGCTGGCTGCCATAGCTCTTCTTCCCTCCTGTACAACACGGAGGTCGACCGCGAGGCTGGCTGCCATAGCTCTTCTTCCCTCCTGTACAACACGGAGGTCGACCACGAGGCTGGCTGCCATAGCTCTTCTTCCCTCCTGTACAACACGGAGGTCGACCGTGAGGCTGGCTGCCATAGCCCTTCTTCCTTCCTGTACAACACGGAGGTCGACGAGCCTTGTGAGGAGTACGACGAGGCTGGCTGCCGCAGCCATTATTCCCTCCTGTACAACAAGGAGGTCGACGAGCCTCGTGAGGAGCACGACGAGCTTGGCTGCCGTAGCCCCTTTTCCCTCCTGTACAACACGGAGGTCGACAAGCCTCGCTCAGCAGGTCCTTCTGCCCCAGTGTCTTCTCGCTCCTCCCTGCCAGCAGTTAGAGCACTGCTCCAGGAGCTGCCCACCATCATCTCCGCGGCTGCGGCCCGCAAGGGGCTAGCCGTTCCAGAACCGGCTCCGCCTGAGGCAGATGAATTGACGGGAATTTTTGGGGCGACGCAGACGCACTGTCCAGACCCCGTCTGGCCACGCTTCCCCGCTGCCATGAGCTGCTGGTCCGCCGCCTTCTCCGAGCCTGCCGGGTTCAAGGCGCCAATTTCCACATATGTGCCCATTACCAAGGTCGAGGGCTTCTCCGACCTGGGCTGGCCATCCGTTCCCTCACTGGAGCCGGACTTGGCTTCGCTGTGTGGCGTCGAGGCCAAGAACCACCTTGTTGGACCGCGAGCAGTTCCCTCTTCTAAGCATGACCAGCTGCTGAGGCAGCTCGCCGATCGCGCACACCAGTGCGCCTTCCAGACCGGCGCTGCAGGAAATAACATCGCCTTCTCGCCTTTGGCGTTCCCAAAATGGTGGAGGAGGTTGACGCTCCTGTCGAGTCAGAAACCATCATTACTAAAACTGCTGATGCCATCCTCAATCTGTGCGTGGCTGTACTCACCGGTTCTGCTCGCATTGCTGCCTGGCAGACCCTTATCCAGCGGGCCTTGTGGCTCAAGGCCCTGCCCTCCATTCCTGAACACCTGCACAGGGAGATGCTGGAAGGCCCCATCACCTCTGACGTTCTGTTTGGTCCCCATCTTACGAGCGTCATCGAGAGGGCTCAGACGGCGGCTGAACTTTCAGCCACGGTGCGAGACCTGGTCCACTCTCGGTCAGCCTCGCACTCCGGCCGTTCCCCCAGAGGATGGGACGAACGGCGAGGAAACTCCAGGCGCCCAGCTGCATGGCCAGCCCCGCAGAGCCGGCCTCCCACTGAGGCGGGACCAGGGAGTTGGCGGCCAATGGTTCCGAATGAGTCAGCAGACACAGCCTTGGCAGTCTCAGTCACAGGAATCTCGCCGAAAACAACCACGAAAACGACTCGTTGGGGGAATGTGTGTGCTTATGACTAATGTTAACTCTGTGAATGATTTTGGTTTTGAAATAAAACCCAAAAAACGTCACATCGAGAGCACAGTCCTACAGTCCTCTGCAGAACCCTCTGCCGAATCCTCACACATGATGTTCCCCGCACCAAGCACTGCAGCACATCTGCATGTTCACACAGTCTGACTCGGTCATGTTACACGGCTTGCTGTAAGGGTGCGCTCCATTTGCGCAACGGCCCCAGCCTACGGCCAGGCCCGACTCATCCCGCTTCCCCCACAGCGTTGGGTGGGACGGGATGTCATGGTGCTGTCGCGACCACGCGCAAAGCGCGCACGTTGCGCGGCTCCATCCGCTGGCACTTTGTCGTTCCCATGCACGGGCCCGGCTCCCACTCGTCCTTCATCCTTGGACTCCACGCTCTGCGGTGCGGATCAGCCTCTTCCAGCTGTTTCACACTCGCCCTTTCGAGCACAGCCCTCCATGGGTCGCTCCCAGTTCTCTGGTACAAGCGACGGCGGTAAGGGCGCGAACCCAATCCTCACGTGACCTCGAGCACACGTCCGCTGTCGAAACGCGCGCACGAATGCCTCCCTTTCGGCTACTCGCTAGCGCAGCGCACTTTCTCCAAATGTCTGGAGACCGCGCTGCAGCCACTGCGCACGGCGGGAACGAGGGTTTTATTTTACCGGGACGATCTGCTCCGATGCGCCTGGTCCGAGGACGAGGCGTCAGAGCAAACCAGGAAATTAACAGAGCATCTGTCAACCCTGAGGTTTTCTAGAAACTGGGGGAAGAACTCCATCCTTCCATCCCAGTCGATTGTGTTTCTCGGGGTGGAGCTGAACGCCTCCCTAATGAGAGCACGTTTGTCGCCCGTGAGAGCGGCAGATCTCACCACGGTGATCTCCCGCATGCAACCCCGCAAGATCGTGAGAGCCCTGTTAGTCATGAGACTTCTGGACATGATGGCTGCAGCCCACTCGGCGGTGCTACTAGGGTTGTTGCGCTCGAGGCGCCTGCAACGCTCATCCGCCTCCGGGTACACCCGATACGTCAGAAGAGACGTATGTTGAGGGTTCCCCCCTCAGTGGGCGGGGGCCTCGCTCACTGGGGGAACCCCTGCATCCTCTCACACGGGGTCCCCATCGGAAGTCCTACGTCACACGTATCTGTGTTTACGGATGCATCACTGTCTGGGGTGGGGGGCACGTGCTTGTCCCATACGGCAGCAGATCGCTGGCCCTCCCACACGCACGAGCACATAAATGTGTTGGAGCTTATGACAGTGAGGAATGCGCTCAGACACTTTGCTGCCCTTCTCGATGGCCGTCATGCCGAAGTTCACACAGACAGCCAGGTGGCGACAGCCTACATAAATCGCCAAAGGGGAGTTCGATCCCTCCCACTATTGCGCGTAGCCACAGGTTTACTGTGTTGGGCACATGTCCACCTGCTGTGCCACCTACATTCTGGGGATCCTGAATGTAGCGGCAGACATCCTGTCGAGAGGGGTCCCCGCGACTCCGACTGGCGTCTGCATTCTGCACATCTGGATAAAGTTCGGGGAACTGTCTGTGGAGCTGTTCACGGCTCGCGAAAACGCTCAGTGTCGCCTGTGGTTTTCCCTGAGTCCCCGGGACCAACCCCGTTTGGGGCGGACGCCTTCTCACACCAGCCCTGGCCTCGAACGCTCCTGTATGCGTTTCCACCAGTCCCTCTGATTCCCCGTCTCCTGGACCGAGTTTGGTCAGAACAGCTCTCGGTAATTCTGGTGGCTCCCAGACGCCTGTCCGCGTCATGGTTTCCGGACCTGCAAGCGCTACTGTCCGGCTCCCCGTGGAGACTCCCACGAAGGGAGGACGCCCCTCCCCAGGCGGATGGGAAAATCAAACATCCTCCAGAAATAGGCCAACGGCTGTAAGTCTGGCCACTGAGCGGTCACGCTTAGGGGTTTGTTTCTGGGCTGCCGCATGATGTGGTCACCACGATTCAGAGTGCGCGGGTGCACCATCACATCTTATGCTGCTAAATGGGCAGCTTTCCAGAAATGGTGCACAGAGCGGAATTTTCAAGCGCTCTCCTGCCAGCTGGCGGATGTCCTATCGTTTCTACAGATACTGATGGACAGGGGCCTCGCATTCAGCACTATTAAAACATGCTGCAGCTATCTCATCCTGTCACCAGGATTTTGGTGATGGGTCTGTTTTCAGTCATCCCCTCACAAAACGTTTTCTAAAAGGTGTCAGAAGGAACAGGCCTGTGTCCCGCCCGCTAGTTCCCCAGTGGGATCTAACGGTGGTTCTGCGTGGCTTATTTGAAGCCCCATTTGAACCCTTGGACCAGGTCTCACTCAAGTTCCGGTCACAACTGCCTTGCTGCTGGCACTGGCATCAGTCAAGAGAGCGAGCGACCTAACTCGCCCTCTCAGTGGCTCCCGCATGCCTCAGGATCCGGGAAGATGGAGGGTCTGCTGTTTTATGCCCCAGCCTTTGTGCCCAAAAACATTAATACTTCCTTCAAATCCAGGTCAATTTTCATTGGCTGAACTTTTTCCTCCTCCCCATAATTCTGATGAGGAGGCGACTTCCCATCTTCTCTGCCCGGTGCGCGCGCTCGCACGATATGTGTCACGCACTTCAGGGATTCGCCGCTCACAAAGCATGTTTGTGCACTACAGGGAGTCTTCCCTTGGGCACGCGCTGTTGGCCCAGCGCCTTTGACTCTGGCTATGTGACGCCATTTCACGCTTACACATCAGCAGGGCAGGATCCCCCTGAGACACTCAGGGCTCACTCAGCCAGAGGGATTTCCTCTTCTATGGCGCCCCACAGTGGTGTGTCAATGGAAGTCATTTGTCAGGCTGCTTCATGGGCTTCACCCTGTTCCTTTACTCATTATTATTTACGAGATGTGTCTTCAGGATCCATCACTCGTTCAGTGCTTGGACCTCAGCAGGCTGAGTGAATGCATTATGGCACCACATCAGCCTTACTTGAATGAATTTCATCCTCTTGTGGATGATATTTTTTAGTGGGGGCCTCACTCTTATCTCTGGCTGCGTCAGCCTTTTAAGCCCTGGGCTGAGGCTGAGCGACCCTCACTAAAAGGAGACTTGTTGGGTGTGTCCATTGGTTGAGCTAACCAGTGTGGCGTAAACCCATCCAGCTGCGCATTATTCCAATAGCAGCTCGCTTAAGGGCTAAGACTAGACGAAATAGAACATTGGTTACGTATTGTAACCCCAGATTCTATGAGTCTAGTTGCAGCCCTTAAGCCACTGGCCCCACTGGTTCTGTTAGGACTAAGAGCCATCGGAGGCAAACAGTGGGGTCGTTCCACTTATATAACCCACAAGGGGTGCCCACGTGGTGGGCGTACATTTAAGCTCTTCATGATTGGCTGATGCTGAGATCACCCTTCCAATAGCAGCTCGCTTAAGGGCTGCGACTAGACTCATAGAATCTGGGGTTACAATACGTAACCAACGTTTTTCATCTGATGATATTAGAACATGTCAGTGATGTCTGAGGAGCTTTTACAAACACTGTATAACTAATACTCCTGGAGAGGGTATGAATTACAGAGGCTTCTGGGGAGCCCAGTTATTGGGGTGGGGGGGTGGGGGGTGGGGGTTGGGGTCATTTTGCCTTGGCCCCCAAAATGTCTTGAAACAGCCCTGGGTGTGTGACTGAGTTTTGAAGGTGATCTCAGCTGTATCAGATGTATAAATATGACATGTGTATAACTTATTGCTTTATACAGGTAAAAACGTGTAGTGGAGATAAATCTACCTACATTTTACTTTTTGTTTTGTTTTCTTGTTTTTATTGAACTATTTTCCTGTCCTGTCTGTCTCTCATCTTCCTGCATCTCCTCTAAACTCTCCAGAAAAACTGCTGCCTGGATTCTTACTTTTACTGTAAACCCGAATAAGTTGACTGAACTTAAAATTTTTGAGGTAATCAGTTTCCACAAAAGTTTTAAGTAGACAAACCATATGTTTTAAGTATGGTTGTACTCAAAATTTGTATTTATTGTTAACTTAAAATTTTCAGATAATATTCTATATTTAAATAATTAAGATAAACTTAAAACTTATATATTTTAATTTTAACATTTTTGTGTTACTTGTAGTTAAATTATTTGATGCAACAGAATGTAATTATATTACAACCTAAACTCAAGTAATATGATTATAAACTAATTAAATTACCTTTCTTTTTTAATTGTGTGTGGACCACTCAAAAAAAGTATATGGCGATTCACTTAACATTTTGTTTATTAACATTTTTATGGACTTGTGAAAAACATCACATAAATGTTTTTTTTATAAAACCATCAACATGGAACCACTGACATGGACTGGAGCACAAGTGAGCGTACAAAATGCTGCTAATAACATTTAATAACATTTTTATAAAATCATAAAAGAACATCAGTCCTAAAAGTCATCTTTCTTCTAATATATAAAAATGAAAAACAAAAGGTCAAACACAAAAGAGATTTTTTTAAATAAACAAAAATTAAATAAAATAAATATTTTTTAACAGGTTCAAATAATGTTTATCGGCACCCAAATAACCTTGTATAAAAAAAATGAGGTAAACTGATGGGAATTACATCCACCCAAAGCCTGTAGAAAACTTAAAAGTGCTTTAAATAAAATACTTCAAAGAAGGTGCTCAGTAACAGTGTGCCTGTCCTAACAACCAGTTGCCTTGCATATCTTTCATAACTACTCACTCTGTAACAAATCATTTCTAAGAGCATGAAGGCTGGGTTTCAGTGGTTTGCCATCATCAAGCCCCATGAAGACTTTCTGGACAAAGGTGAATGTGTGAACTAGTTTCCTGGGGTAGTCCAAATGCAGAGCATAGATCAAGCCAAACAATAAGGCATATGCATCAGCAAATCTGGCAATATCACGGATCACCAAGTCGCCTTCCACCACAACAGCCATGCTTGAAGGACTGAAATGGACTGGACTGGTCTCAGCAGAGCCGTCAGCAACCACTGTGAGAAGGGCAACTGGAGTGTCAGTCAGGTTCGTCTCATCCAGCGTGCCCGCCTGGAATAAACACAGTGTCAATAAGTAAGTTTGACTTGAAGGGCCGTGACAAGCATTATTTGTAATCTAGCAAAATATTCTGCAGTCTTGTGGGTAACACGTTAGTGACACATCAAGAGTCCTCTATTTACTATTCTTTTAGAAAATGTGTAAATTAATTAATTAGATTTGTGTGTTTATAGCAACTAGGGTTGGGTATCGAGCGGGAGACGAAGGCGGGCAAAACAGGAAAGGAATCTAGTAGCGGACGGACATTGTTCCGGGTCTTCGGTAATTGGCGGAGATGTTAGTGAAGGTGGAGAAGAGGGCGAACTAGAGGAAAAACAGGCAGATTCCTCCTCTATTTACAAACTCCTGGGGATGCAACAAGTGGGCATGGTGCGTCGACTACTGGATCTGACGTCAACGAATTTTTACAATCAAGCCGTCGACGTCATCAACGCTTTGCTACAAATCTACCAACAGGTATGGTTTTGTTGGTGCGTTAACGCAAAACTGCAGTAAAACATAAGTCGGAGAAACAGGATGCCAACTCATCACATGAAAAAGAGAACATCAAAAAGAATGTGAGAAAGAAACAAAATGAAGACACAGGAGAGCAACAAAACAGGAAGCAGAAAGTTTGTGCCCCTGCCCCGCGAAATAGGAAAATGAGCGCCGACCAGAATTAACGAGTAGCGTTTAGACTACCGCGTTCTTGCTTCAAATTTAAGGAAGTACCTGGCTGATGCAGAGTTGATGAACTTTTCATGGACAAGTGTTTAAAATATAAATATATGAAAACACATCATGACATGAGAATAATACCTGTAAAACAACGTGTTTTAGCTCTGCTTGTCAGCTACAGAAGAACATTTATAAACATAAGACGTACAGTCGCCATCTTAAAAAAACGGGGCGACGGAATTCTGGTGTAATATGCATGTTCACTACAGTGGACGGTACCGCGGTATGCGTGCGTCTTCCATGGTGAAATATCCATCAGAAGAACGCATCACATTTGTCCCTGTCCTCGTCATGAATTAAATAAACGTTAATTTTACCAGGTAAAAACACATTAGCTGTAAACCTGAGGGTTGCTAGTCCGTTTGATTGATAGCTGTAGTTCATCTCCGTCCTCAGTCTCAATCAACGTTATTTGAAAAAAAAAAATAAAGAAATGAGTTGACTTTACATCCTTCTGTTAGTGCAGCTGGCCACGTAGCAAGTTGTTACCATTTTACTGTGAAACCAAGTAAATAAAAGCGATAAAGGGCTACAACGGGCTTGTTTTGACTAGCTTCACCGGAATTTTGACGTGTGTAAACGGTCTTTTTGCCGACCATCATGGAGAACGGGGCAGTCTCGTGCAAAGGGTCAATGGCGAAATCAGGGTTTCTGTGTGTGCACAATCTATTTGGGTTTGCCTCCTCCCACCCCCACTTGTGACACACACACCCTAATTTGAGCCCAGGTTTGATCCCCCCCAACACACAAGTCTAATGCAATGTTTGTTAAAGCAATTGTGAAGCTGCTTTGTAATAAAACCATATAAAATAATCCATGGTATGTTATCTCACTGGTAGAATTTAAGTAATGCAAGAGACACTTACATCACATGTCTTAAAGAATTCTGGGTCTTCCTCCCGCAGGTATACTGGAAGGGCACGTAGCACTGCAGTCCGTTTCACATCGACATCAGGTGCTTCCTATAAAGGGAAAAGAAAATAAGAGTTAATTTAACACTAAGTTTACAGGTGTCATTGCCTGGGGATAATACATGTTTATGACACATTAGGCTCTGCATAATTTTGGAGACATTTCTTTTGAGACACAACCTGTCTCTCATGACAAAGAGCTTGTTTCTTACTCATTTGACAAAAACCCTAAACATTTTTTTTTCAGGGTTATCTAGACTAACACTTTTGTTTTTGCTCCCATTTTTTAGGCCTGTTGGATATACTGCCAAGTTCTCTGAAACGCCTTTAAAGACGGCTTATGGTAGAGAGATGAACATTCCTTTCATGGGCAACAGCTCTGGTAGACATTCCTGCAGTCAGCATGCCAATTGCACGCTCCCTCAAAGGTTGCAACATCTGTGGCATTGTGCTGTTTGATCAAACTGCACATTTTAGGGTGGCCTTTTATTGTGGGCAGTCTAAGGCACACCTGTACATTATTCATGCTGTCTAATCAGCCCCCTGATATGCCACACCTGTGAGGTGGGATGGTTTATCTTGGTAAAGGATAAGTGCTCACTAACACACATGTAGACAGATTTCAGAACAGTATTTGAAAGTCATGGGTGTTTTGTGAATGTGGACCAAGTTTCAGATGTTTGAGTTCAGCTCATGAATAATGGGAGCAAAAACAAAAGTGTTGCATTTATATTTGTCTTTGGTGTATATAGAAAACAGATGTTCCCAGCAATTAACAGTAGCCCATAGGCAGTCTAAAAACAAGCAAAATTGAGTGATTAACATAGAAACTTTTTAAATTTGTGGTAGCAATTTTATCTTTATCAATATTCACCTGGTGATCATAATGATTCAGAAAGTTTCGCAGAGCCTCCGATATCTTGCCAGTGCATGTGGCCTTCTGTCTGTATAGAGCCATAAGTCGTGGTGTGTGTCTGTCAAGTTCAGCATAGAACTGTTTCTGCAGGTTGATGTTTGTGACTCGGTGGAACTCCGCACAAACCTAAAAATACAGGAACATGAAAACATCCAATATAAAGCAAAATTACTGGCCAAATTGAGAAATCTTATATTTAAAGAGGGATTTCCAAATTTGTGCCCAGTTTTATCTTAATGCTGTCATTTTAACATTTGTTTTTCAATTTGAACTTAACCTTTCCAACACAACTGTATCACAAATCTGAAATAAATTTTTTGGCATCATGAGCCTAATGAATGTAAGAAAACTTCTCTTTAATTCAAGAGAACATCAGTTCCTACATTATAGACTCAGCAAGTTTTATCTGTGGTTGCCTGTCTACTTAAAGCCGGGCGTACACTGTGCAACTTTTTCACTTTTTTGAGCTGATTTTCCACTCGTGCGACAATCCACAAGATCGGGGCGAGTTTTGCGCCGAGTGTCGTGTAGTATACAGGGGGTTACGAGAGGCAATTAACACCACATGACCAGCTATCGAGAGCTCGCACAAACTTCTGGCGTGTTTAATATTTTGCTCGTCCCTCGTGAGGGTATCGCACTTTTGAAGCGGCGCTGCGAGCAGCTGCGACGCAAAAAGTATCAGAACCGCTCACGGCGCATACGCAATCCTGCATCAACACCGCTCGCCTGCTATTTCCCTAATAACACACTTTGTTCGTTTTAATTTCTACACGTTTTTTACTCACAAAGATTGTCAAGAAAGAGTGTTTGTCGTGTTCATGTCAAATTAAACTGATCACAAAACACAGATTTACTTTCTTTATTTCATTTTACTCATCCAGCCCCCATAAATCCCTGTGTGTCCTGCAGCACTCCCGAAGGACAACAGGCAAAACAAGACAAAAAAGTCTCACGTGTTGAGTAAAAACTGCTATTTTTAGCATATTTTAGGGCCGACGTGTTGCTACCAGGCGTGCAGTGTGAGCAGTCAGGTCGCATCCAAGAACTGGGTCGTGCAGTGTGAGCACATGACTCGTGAGATCTACCCTGCGAGGAAGTCGTACAGTTTGAGCTGAAGCTGAGTGCTACGAGTGAAAAAGTGGCACAGTGTACGCCCGGCTTAACTCATTCACTGTCATTGATGACTAAAGTCGTCATTTTAGATCCCACCGTTCACTGCCAATGAAGACTTAAGTCGCCATTTGAATGTTTTTACTGTGTGGGCATTGGAATGAGCCCCCGCATCGTGACTGAACCTCTCACCTCTAAAGCCGATCTTCATCCGCATATATCACACATGACGTGATCAGGAAGTAGAAAATCCATGTGTTAGATCGTTTTGGGTGGCTGCTGTAAAAAAAAAGTGAGGTGCGAACCGGAAAAGCTTCTGCCGATCACAATTCAACAACGGATTATGAAAGAACGGATAATGCTCGAAATGCGCAGATTCTTCATGATTTAAGGTGAGTCTCCACTTTGTTTTGGTTGTTTTGGCGTCAACATCCTAGCACACAACGTTCTGTGACTCTTAAAAAAAACTATAAAATTGGTGAGAAACATTGGCAGCGAAAGGGATTTACCGATCAGGAAACGGCTGGCAGCGAATGAGTTAATGTTGAAGCACCACAACTAATAGGGTGCTTAGTTGTAGCGCTTTAAGATATTTTTTCTACCTATTTGAACAATGTTTATAAGAAGTACTTTGTTTAACATGTTAAATAAATAAATCTGAATCTGAAGATCTGCTGAACTTGCATTGTTTCAAGTTAAATTGAATAAGAAAAAAAAAAATCAGTGCAACACCAACCTGTGAGTGAAATCGCAGAGCTGGCCATTTCTCTAAGAAGTCCTTCACCATTGGGTTTTCTTGAACGATCTCATGGCGACGCAGTGCAAAGGTTGTTTGCATCAGTTTTTCAATCATTACTTTGTTGGGCTCGGTCTTCTCAACCTCATTTTTTATCTGGACTCTCAATTCCTCCAGACTGGCCTTATCTTCTCCTCTTGGAAAGTTTGGGAGGTAGTTTACCTCAGCTTTTCGTGCTCTTTTTATGTTGGAGTGGGGATACTCTCCTTCTGGGTTGTTGATACTCCTTCTACCAGCATTCACGGACACCTCCGCGCATCCGGCTCTGGCTAGCTTGGTGCGGTAACTTCCCATCTTAAATTTTAAACTGGTCTTCCAACCATAACTTCCAGGCTCATTAAGACATGGATGAGTGGTAACAAGAGCTTCTCTCGTAGGCTTTATTTCCCTTCTCAAGGACATGTTCGACTTCGTAAGAAAAGGTAGGTACTGGGAAAGTGTCAGGCCAACACTTCAGATGCTGAGCTAAAGGCACATGAGGAAGGATGTCTGTGTCAGAACTTGCACAAGAACTGGCATCACTTTTGGATCGCACTATTTTTAATGTGCTCTTCTCTAGTAGCTCTTGAATATCATGTAGACAGGTAAGTTGCCCATCAAAGTCAGGGTCTTCGTATTGTAAGGTAAACTCAAAGTCCAGCCTTGGGTTGAGCTTCTCCCGGAGTATGGTGATTAGTTCTTCCACTGACTCAGGCCGCTTAGTTAGAGAAACCTTCACAACAACATCTGTAGTGCTGTAAACTCTCAGCAGGAATTTCTGAGATGCTGCCATCATCCTGTGTATAAAGCAAGGAATGGAGATGATTAAAAAATACTACAATGGTCTCAACACATATAAAAACAATGAACATCATACCATTGACCTTTTTTTATGTGTCCTTTTATGGCAGAGTGGTACTCAGAATTGGCATCTGAGTACCAAGCAATAGCCCAAAAGATTTACTGTCACAAGTGGAGCAGTACCTCTTGTGGTAATGCATACACATAGCCTTTACAAGGTCTGATAATTGTATACTCAGCAATCATTACAGCTGTCAAAAATGGGGGGTCAAATATACTATAGTCTTGTTTTCCAATTTTAATTTAAAAAGTACACTGTAAATTTCATAACAAAATAAACTTACTATTTATGCTGGTTACTTTGGGTGCATTCTAGCATTTTATGGCCAATCTTTCAACAGTCCAGAACAAAGGTAAGTATTTTACATGTTACATAGTCACAGGCCATCATTTCATTTAGTCACGGTAAAAACTAACCCTATTTCAACATCATAATCTACATTTTCTCACCAGGCATACAAACAATACATAAGAATTTACACAGCAATTATTTTACAAAACAGAGACAAACTGCAGGAGAAATATTTGGAAAAACACATCATGTGATATTAAATCAGTGAGATACATCTAAAAGGAAACAGAACTTCTAGTAGCAAACTACTTTTTACAGACTACTGTCTAATGTTGCTCTCTTACCCACCCCCCCCCCCCCACCCCCCCCACACACACACACACACACACATAGCATCTGCATTTTGAAACTTTGGGGTGGAACAAATCTTAAAATATATGTAAATCACATAATGCAAATTCACTTTCAGTGTAGAAGTATAAAACGTTTTGGTGTCAAAAGAAGTTTCCCTTCCACGTAGTATGCAGAAAGGGGTAAGCGGTCATTAAACTCTGACATGCAGTGGATAGCCATACAACTTGGGTAGAGTTCATATGACCTCATATGTTCAGTGTAGTTTGACCTGTGTTCTTTGCAAAGAAATGCAGCATCATTGTTAACAAGGAGGATTTTTTTGATCTCGCTAAACTGTGGCAGTCCCCCATCCTCCCCCACAGACACAAACATTCCAGGGCTGTAAGTTGTGCCATCAACAATGATCTTTGATGTGCTGTAAATAATTCTGCTGTCAGTTTTAACCTTTATGTATTCTTGTGCAACTTCAGGAAGATCTGAAACCATGACAGAAGTAACGTGTGTCGTCTGCTGATGCGGCTGAAAAAATGAAGGTGCACTGAGGTAGTAGGCCACCATGTGTTGGTGCCGTGTTGCTAATGTTTTTAACACATTCTTAAACTTTTGTGTGTCATGTATTACCCTCTTGAAAAAGCGATGCTTAACCTCGAACCTCATTGTCCATAAGTGAACAAGTGGCCCAAAAGCACGTATAAGAGCTGGGTAGTGCTCTATATAATGATGTTTTGGAAGCAGTCTTAACTCAGGAAACATGTCCTGCAGCACTTTTCTGTGGTCATCTATCTTTGATTGCAAATACTGTATGGACTCTTCATCAAATCTTGGGCGCAGCATAAGCTCAACAACCTCTTTCAAATCCATTAACACTGTCCAAGCAGCATCTTCCTCAGGGACTACATTACCGTTCATGAATGGCAGTACTCTCAGCAATGTGATATTCTCATGACCATTGCCACCAATGGTCCTCTTTGTAGAGAAGTTCTTTGAGATGGGCTTTGGTTTGTCAACTTTATCGGAGTGTTGGTAAGGAAAGGACAAGATTTTTCTATTCAACTGCTCCAGAGTAAAGTATTTCTGCCGGACCATCTCCTGAATACACATGGCCAACTCCACTGGTACAATTCCCTCAAAAAGGTCATGGAGGACATCAGGAGGGAAGCCTGTGGTTGTATGAAAATACTGCAAACTTTCAGTCAGGATGCAGTTCCGTTGCCTACCTGCCTGACTATGACCATCCCCATGTAGAACTTCCTGCACATTTTGGTCATAACTGGCTTTTGTTCTGAGGCTAAACTTGCCATCTCCAACATCATGAGACTGAATTAGGTCTCGTGTTGCATTGCAAAACCTACAAATAAATCCAGTTCTGAAACACTGACTAAACCCAGCCAATGAGTGGGCTGCCAGGTTGTCAGCTACAACGCACATGATAGTCCCTTTAACAGATTTACCGAGGCACTCAATAAATACACCATCTTGCTCAAGAGTTTTTAGATCTTGTAGCAAAGGACCAAATGCTTTTTCATAGCCACACCTGTGGAGATCAGGTACCTTACATAATGCTGCTAGCTGAATGACATGCAGACCTGAACGATATTTACTTGGCAAATCAGCAAACATCCAGCATACTGCACACAGTTTGTGTATTTTCCTTGAAGTGCCCAATGGATTGGCAATTTCAAGGTCATCAATGTACAGTATCAGTGGCAGTGAAAGCTCTGATGAAGAAAACAACTAATTTCCTTGGAAATATGACCCATCTCTGTGGCTTGTGTAAAGACCCTCATAAGAGATATGTGTTTCCATAATTCTGTTAAGAATGTCTGTATGTTGGAACATTTTTTGGATCATCTCAAGTATAGGGACATGAATTGCTGTACAACCAGGCTCCAATACATACTGAACAAGCATTACCACAGGGCAGTTCTTTTCAATAAACGTTTTTCTATGTTTATTTGAACAAAAGTCCTCCCCTTTAGCTGTGGCACAAGCAAAAATATTTGCATTATTTACAGCATTCAGCAAATCATTAAGGATAGCCTTGGAAGGAGTAACCTGATGCCTTTGTAATACATCATGCAGAGTCTTTTTAATGAGAGGCTTTGACAATGAAATGATTTGTGCCAGAGTATCAACTATTTCCTGAGATGCCATTTGAGAAACATGAAGAATACTTTCCATCTTCAGGAACAATGAAGACAAGTTCTTGTGTAACTGCTCTCTTAACTGCCTGGTATCACAAACACTGTCTACCTCAGGAAAAGCCAAGTCATCCAAATGCTCATCATTAACATCCTCAATGGCAAAGTCACTAGTGCTTTCCACTGGCCTGCTGTTTTCGTTTGACACAAGGACATCACAAATATGGGGTGCCATTTGTAAAGTCAAACAGTCATAATCTAACAGCAATATTTTTGGTTATTTAGCATATCATTAATTCACTAACTAAATATTTAATTTACTAATTAAATATTTATTTTGGAACTAAATATTTAATTTGTAAATTAAATATTTATTTTCCGAAATAAATATTTAGATCCCAGCTAAATATTTATTTTGGAGCTAAACATTTAGTTTGCAAAATCAGTATTTGGGAAATAAATATTTAAGTCTGACCCAAAAATATAAACTATAGTGTGGAGCTAAATAACATCATGGAAAATAAATATTTAGCTGGGATCTAAAAATTTCTTTGGAAAATATTTAATTTACAAATTAAATATTTAATTTAAATTTTAAATATTTATTTCCAAAATAAATATTTAATTAGTAAATTAAATATTTAGTTAGTGAATTAAATATTTATTTTACAAACTAAGTATTTAGATCAGACCTAAATATTTAGTTTGCAACATAAATATTTAACTATAAATTAAATATTTAGCGTGCTAACTAAATATTTATTTGGAAACTTTAACATTTATAAATGTATGAATAACATGGTGAAAATATGACTTTGAAAAAGTGAACTCTCAATTTTTTCTCTTATGATATGCTAAATAACAAAAAAAATTGCTGTTAGATTATGACTGTTTGACTTTACAAATGGCACCCAATAGAAAAACACTATAGTTTGAAATGAAGTAAGAATGTAAAAAACAAAAATAACATTTCTTCCCGCTTTGCTGATTTATTGAATCCTTTTTGTGGGTTTTTTGCTCATGAAAGTTAAGTTATGCTTCACTAGTGACTAACTGCAGTAAATGATGCTTTGCTGCAATTATTGTTAACAATATTAAAGTTAGACGTAATTACCACTTTTATCTGAAGAAGCGCGTCTTTATCCCCGCTCCAGCTGCTGAGATCAAAGTTGACAGAAACGGGGATCCGTGCCTGCAACCCGAGCAATTAATCCGCGTATTTCCAGCAGAACACGTTTGCCGAAAGATTTGTGCGATAATCACACTTTCATTTTCCTCATACTCGACTCACGTGACCAGGCGCAAATGTTCACGTAACCAACGCAATTGTGTCATGAATATGCAAATTAGAACGTTGCGACCTCTAGTAACCTCTGAGCAAGCGTCAGCAAGGCAGATCAGAACGCTTCATAGAAGCACGTGATCATAAGCTTTGATACGTCATACAGAGAACATCATTTCTTACTACAAGTCATTGTTGGTCAGAGCACTCGACGCGATTTTAAAATGCAATACGATATAGAAGAATACAACTGGGAGTTGAAAAACAAAATAAGCCAAACTGAGAGAGAAATTCAGAAAGTGAAAGATGAAATTTCAGCATTTAGAGAAAAATCTGCTTTTGAGTATAAAATACGAGAAGCCAAACATGCAGAAAATATGCAACAGAGAGGCTTGAAACATGATGCAGAAATGAAAATCCTCCATCAAAAGATTTCTACTCTAAATAAACTCGTTTTAGAGAATGACAGTCGAATAGCAGCGCTCAGAAAGGAAAATGACAACCTGAGCGTTTACAGAAAATTAAAAGAAAAACGCGATTTTGACACAAAAAAGATTGAGCGACCTCCGAACAGACCTGAGACTAATAGAGAAAGGAAGATCAGCCAGTTACATAAAATGAGTCAGCTAGCTTTGAAGGACGCCTCAACACAAAGTAATGATGGGAAACAGGCTGCATTGGGAAAAGATAATGCTAGATATAATATTTTAATTCAAGAAAAGATGCGTTTTTGTGAAAACATGACAGGGGAACTAAAGAAAACAGATGAGAAATTATTAAAGGTAGATGAAAAAATGGCTGCACTCAGGCACATCAGAAGGCTGCAGTAAAGTGAAGATGATTTGAAACAAGAAAGGGAAGAAGCTTTTGTGTTAAGATCTTTTAATCCAGAGACGAGAAGAATAATGAATTTATTTCCCAGGGAGGTACCGATCTCTCAACCAAAAGAGGCTGATGTAAAGAAAAAAGTTAGAGATCCAATGAGTTGGTTACGGGAATAAGAGGGTTAATCCCACAGTGGGGGTGTCATTTTTAAACACAGATGAGGGGAAAGTGTCGAAGGGGCATGCTAGCTCAGGCAAATAAACACGAGCTAAACTTTCTAGGGTCATGGGTCGGGTTGGGGTTGGGAGAGATAAGGCTGAAAGAGAGATGCTAGATCTTACCTTACTGACTTTGTCTCTGCGACACCAGGTTGGAGTAATAGACAACCCTCGCATCTCTGACTACAGAGTTAACGGATGTCAGAAGGTGGACGGGGAGACGTGTTTTCATACACAGGCTGCAAATGCTGTAATTGAGCCTGGGAGTTTACTGCAGGAACTGATCTGGTTCTGAAAGGACAGATGTTGTCCAGAGTGGAGAGGCAATACTCGTTAACCTGAGAGGTTAATGATGATAAAAGATAAATGACCCGCTCTTTCTAACACCAGCTGAAAGCTCATTCACGCAAGAGTCTGCCTCTCAGGGGCCACGCCCACAGGGCCAGCCTTTCTGGATGTGGGTGGTGTGTCTCCCCATGAGCCTGGGACAACAGGTCCTTGCAAAGCGGCAGTTGCCATGGGGAACCTCACGGGAGTTGGGAGATTTCCACCAATCAAATTTTCCCCGGCCACCGTGGGATAGTTAGCATGGCTAGTTAGTTAGTTAGTTAGTTAGTTAGTTAGTCACTTAGTCAGTCAGTTAGTCACTTAGTCAGTTAGTTAGTTAGTTAGTTAGTTAGTTAGTTAGTTAGTTAGTTAGTTAGTTAGTTAGTTAGTTAGTTAGTTAGTAATGTGGCTCAAAAAGCTGAGTGCACCCCCACAAATGTCATCAAAATGACTGACTCAGACAATATCAGCCTCAACCCAAGATGTAGTTAGCTAGTATCTCAGTTAGTTAGTTAGTTAGTTAGTTAGTTAGTTAGTTAGTTAGTTAGTTAGTTAGTTAGTTAGTTAGTTAGTAATGTCATTCAAACAGCAGCATGCATCCCCACAAATGTTCCATCAAAATGGCCGGCTCAGCCAACATCAGCCTCAACCCAAGTTAGTGGGATGTGTATCTCCCCATGAGCCTGGGACAACAGGTCCCTGAGGAGCAGCAGTTGCCATGGGGAACCTCACAGGAGTTGGGAGATCTTCACCAACCAATGTTTCCCCGGCCACCGTGGTGCTATTAGGATCATGGACAGGCCCTGCTCCCTCACCCTGGGTAAAGTGGGGGGTATGGGGGCCTCTGGAGGGAACGCATGAAGGAGAGACCTTGGCCACTTGTGCGCAAGAGCAAACCCCCCCCACCCCCCACCCCCACCCCCCCCCACCACCACCCCCCCGGGGCGCCACGATCCTGCAGGGAGAATTTAAGTGGGCACTGAGAATTCTCTGTTGATGCAAACACATCCACGACTGCCTGACCGAACCTCATCCAGACCTGATTCACCACTTAAGGATGAAGCCTCCAATCTGCGTAGATTGGATTGCCTCTGGATAGCAGATCAGCTCCGTAATTCAGAATTCCTGGTATATGAGTCGCTCTCAGGGACTGCAGGTTCAAACTGCTCCAAATGATCAGTTTATGTGATCATGTGTAAACAGGGGGACCTCAGACCTCCCTATCTGTTGACACATTTTTAACACAGTGGGGAAATTCACTAGTTACAGGTGTCTTTAGCAACAGGATAAAAACACTTTATGAATTATTTAGTTGGATTAAATCCTTGGGAAATGAGTAATAAGCTGTTTTAGGAAGGTGGAGAGTAACGGGTTACGGCACTGTGTGAAACTTGGGGGGTGGGGTGGGGTGGGGGTGGGGGGGGGGGGCTCCTAAGGCATCTGTTCCTCATGACCTGATGGGAATCAGCCTGTACAGACTTTCCCTCCTGATGCTTTCCAACAGCTGCTTTCCTTCATCACTTTAACAGTCAGTGAGTCACTATGATTTTCCTATATTTCACTCACATTTATGGTGGTGGCAATGTTTATGAAACTTCAGATCTGCTGTATTTGATTTCACTTTTGCATCAACAAGAGTTCAGCAGTACTAACAGCAGTCGTGTGAGCACGGGAATAACACAACAGTCTTGTGTTTCGGTTTATCGTCTGTGAAATATTCACCTGAAATGATAAAATATATACAGCTACTTACAGATAAATAATTAGGTGCATTTCCTGTGCCCTCAGTGACATTAGGCCCAAGGTGAGATTATTATTAGCATAGCGATTAGAAAATAGAGCCAAAGGAACTGTTTTAACATCAGCACGCCACACCAAGCACTACAGCTTTGTCTGCTGTCTGTACAAATTATTACATTTACCTATTTATTGAATCTGAATTATGACTTCAGTTCAAACCAATATAGGGTCTTGAAATGTATTTTCACTGAGTTACTTTTAGCTACTCAAAACACAAACCTAGAGTTATTAGGCTACTTAATAACAACGCTTCATGATTCTTTGAAATTCTTCTACACTTCTTGTCACGTTTAGGAGCAGGAGGTTAGGACCCAAGATGCAGACCCAGGATGACACGAGGCAGGAATGTTAAATAAAGAAGAATCCTTTATTTAGGATGACAAAATAAAAATCCAAAAGGGGCAGGAGGCAAAAAACCCAATAACAAAATGAAGCAGGGAAAAATCCAAAAGCTCACTTCATGAGCAGAGAACCAGAGACCAGGAGGGAGAGACAACAAACAACGCTGACATAAAACAACAATGGACCGACAAGAACAATGAGACAAGGAGGGCTTATTTAGACAGGGAGGAGCAATTAGGGAAACAGGAAGCAGGTGTATGGAGTGAGGCTGGAGGAAGGCAGGTGACAACAATTATCTGGATGGGGAAGAGAACCAGAGGAGGGCAGATGAACCTAACACTATATAAAACACAAAACTAAACCTAAAGACTAAGGGAAGGACTCACACAAACACATACACATACTGACACTCACAAACTCATACACATACAAGAGGCTGTGGCTACAACTTAAGACACACAACAGAGATGCAGACAAAGGACACATGAGGGCGCTAAGAGAACACAAAAGGAGAACCTGGAGTAGGAACTGGAGGAGCTGGGGAACAAAGGGACACAGAACATGACACTTCTATCTCTAATAACCTAGTGAATAACTTCCCTCAGTCCGTTTCTAATTATTCAATCAACTTGCAAAAGCAAAACTTCATGAAGTTATTTAATTTTTTATCTTATTGTTAAAAATCAAATGTTATTGTCCTAAAAATCTTGTCATCTTTCGACTGTAGCATTAAATATTCTTAATAACTAGAAATGTAACATCTATAAAGCATCAAATCAAATAAATCTGACAAATAAGGGAAAAATGTCTGTGTTTATGTCCCCATCTTCACAGATTTAACAATTAGTCTTAGATACATTCAATTGTGGTGAACTGTTTATTTGCGTTTTATACAAACAATTGTCTGACATGTAAAATAGTAACATTTAAAGTTTGGATGTAAGAGGTGAAAATAAAGATTTTAAAAGTTCCAAATCTCCCAGTTGCCCCTCCACCTTCTACAGGTAAAAATTACATCTAGTTATACATTTATAAGTTGGATTTGACTGAAGATTTGTGTTTTTTTATCTGAGATTATTGTTTTTATACTTTTATTAACTGATTCAATTATGTCCTCCCACTAAAACTGACACAACCATTTCTTCAGGTCAAACACCTCCAGATCTTTTTCTGAAGACAGTAGGATAAAGACCAGCGCTGACCACTGAGCAGGAGACAGTGTCTGTAGAGAGACGTCCTGAACTCAGAGACTGTTGGATCTCCTCCACCAGACAAAGATGATTCAGTTCATTCAGACAGTAGAGCAGGTTGATGCTTGTCTCCACAGACAGACTCTCATTGAGCTTCTTGTTGATGTGATCAACTGTTTCCTGATTGGATCTGCTTCCTGTCTTCCCCAGCAGGTCTTTTAGGAGAGTCTGATTGGCCGGCCGGGACAGACCAAGGAGAAAGCGTCCAGGTGTCCATTTGGACTCTCAAAGGCCTTGTTCACAGCACTCTGATAGAGATCATTTAGATTTGGACCGCTGAAAAGTTTAGACCACAGAGAATGTTGCTGTTTGTCTTCCATTAGATTGACACCAGAGCTGATGAAGGTCATATCGACATGCAGAGCAGCCAGAAACTCCTGAACACTCAGGTGGATGAAGCAGAAGACCTTTACCTGGTACAGTCCTGTCTCTTCTACAAAGATCTGTGTGAACACTCCTGAGTACACTGAGGCTGCTCTGATATCGATGCCACACTCTGTCAGGTCTGATTCGTAGAAGATCGGGTTTCCTTTCTGCAGCTGATCAAAAGCCAGTTTTCCCAGAGACTCAATCATCTTCCTGCTCTCTGGACTCCAATGTGGATCTGCCTCAGCTCCTCCATCATACTTGACCTTCACTTTGGCCTGAACAACCAGGAAGTGAATGTACATCTGAGTCAGGGTCTTGGGCAGCTTTCCCCCATCTTTGTTTTTAAACACCTTCTCCAGAACTGTAGCAGTGATCCAGCAGAAGACTGGGATGTGACACATGATGTGAAGGCTTCGTGATGTCTTGATGTGGAGGATAATCCTGATGGCCTGCTCCGCATCTCTGAATCTCTTCCTGAAGTACTCCTCCTTCTGTGGGTCAGTGAACCCTCTGACCTCTGTTACAATGCCAACACACTCAGAGGGGATCTGATTGGCTGCTGCGGGTCTTGTGGTTATCCAGAGGCGAGCAGAAGGAAGCAGGTTCCCCCTGATGAGGTCTGTCAGTAGAACTTCCAATGAGGAGGACTCTGTGACATCAGTCAGGATCTTACTGTGGTGGAAGTCCAGAGGAAGTCGACACTCATCCAGACCATCTGAGATGAACACGACCTGGAACTCTTCAAAGCTCCTGTTATTTTTGGTTTCAGTGAAGAAGTGATGAACAAGTTCCACCAAACTAAACTTCTTTTCTTTTAGCACTTTCAGTTCTCTGAAGGAGAACGGAAACATGAAGTGGATGTTCTGGTAGGCGTTGTCTTCAGCCCGGTCCAGAGTGAACTTCTGAGTTAAGACCGTTTTGCCAATACTAGCCACTCCCTTTGAGATCACTGTTCTAACAAGTTCGTCTCTCCCAGGTGGGAGTTTGAAGAGGTCTCGTCTGATTGTCGTTTCTAGTTTTTTTAGTTTCCTGGACGCCACTTCAATCTCTCTGATCTCATGTTCATTGTTGACCTCTCCAGTCCCTCCCTCTGTGATGTAGAGCTCAGTGTAGATCTCATTCAGATGTGTTGGGTTTCCTGCTTTAGCAATCCCCTCAAACACACACTGGAACCTCTTCTTCAGGCCAGATTTAAGTTTACGTTGACTAAATGCAACACAACATAAAGTATGTCAGGGTGTATTTTATGTAAGTACACGGGAAACTTGATACTTCTGCAAATAACTTGTTTGATTAATCTTTGTACCTGTTTGCAGATGGTCAGCCAGCTGGTCCTGCTTCATTCTTTTGAGGAAGTGTTATGGGAAACTTTATGTTAATTAATTCTTGATCATGGACTCAATCAACTGAATGTAAATGTATTGTTCTATGTCTCTTTGCATGACACACACACACACACACACACACACACACACACACACACACACACACACACACACACACACACACACACACACACACACACACACACAATCTCTCTCTCTCTCTCTCTTTTATCTCTTGGTATAAATAAACTCTGTGACCTGTTGTTTGGGGCATTTTGCCACAGTTATAACTGTTTGACGTGTCTGCTCATTGTCTCCTTCTCTCTTCACTATAGGAAATGGGTTATTGATAAACATATTGATAAAATCCATGACATTTTTTGGTCATTCAAAAGCCATAGTAAATCATCTTTACTTCCAGGTTTCCCCCTTTACCATTACCTAAAACTAAAAAACTCAAATGAAGAGAACAGTCATTGTCCAGATGGTCTAATCTATTTTTACTTTCTTTATAAAGCTCCATGGCAGCCATGACACCTAATAAAAACATGATTTCTCATGTACTTTACTGGTCTTTGTAAAACGTCATTCTCCTATAAAATGAAAACAATTGTAAAACATGAGTTTTTTTAAGTATAAACTATTTTAAAAATCATGATTTATATGATTATTTTGGGATTTATCATTACTTTTTGTTGATCTTTACAATTAGTCGACTGTATTGTATGTTTCTGAGTTTGTCAGGTGTGTGTGTGTGTGTGTGTGTGTGTGTGTGTGTGTGTGTGTGTGTGTGTGTGTGTGTGTGTGTGTGTGTGTGTGTGTGTGTGTGTGTGTGTGTGTGTGTGAAAATAGTGAATGTCACCCATAAACTGAATCTTAAAGCTGCTTTCCATCAGTGGAGGAACTCACCTCCACACTTGACTCATTGATTCTGTCAGCATGTTTATCGAAGCCTCAGTAAAAGCTAATTATTCCATTTTTCTTTTTCAAAATTTTCCAGCCAAAAAGGAACCGTCTCTATCCTGGATGACATCGGCAGCATGTTTGACGACTTGGCAGACCAACTGGATGCAATGCTCGACTGATCTCCAGCCCCCCTCCCCCTGACCCATCCCTCATGACATGTAGGTGTGTGAGAAGACGGCGCTCCCAAGACTAAATGCTGGCGCTTTGGGGAGCTCGTGTTTGAGCGTCTGGCCCTCCCATGTTAAGTGCTTCCTGAGTAGCCTTGAAGAGGGAGTCCTCTTTATCTGGTGCAGTAGCTCTGGCTCCTTCTCCTGATGCGAGGAAGCTGCTCCCACACAACCTCTGACCTCTGCAGCCCAGCGCGTTACCTCCACCCAGCCTCAGACTGCTGCGTGGACCGAGAAGCACAATAATTCATCTCTACACAAAAAAGGCTGGCTTAGACAAACTTTCGGGTGCAGTCTTACGAAGAAACTAAGCACACTAATTGTCTCAAAGGCAAGTAGACGGAGAGATGAACAAACAAGTCACGCTCTGATGAGGATTTTTAAAAGCACACTGAAACACAGACCGCTCTCTTTGCGTCCGTCTCTCCTCTAAAATATCAAAAGGATTAATTTTTCCAGATGCGTCGGAGCCTCCGTTTCTCCTCTGTACGAGTGGAGGCCAGTGGTTCGCTGGACTTCCTGACCCGCATGTCGTCTTTTACGGCCCCCAGCTCGTCTAGGAGATGATGGTGTTTGAGGGCGTAAAGAAAAATGTGTGTAAACAGGACAACCAAAGATTACTCTCTTGAAGGAGGTTTATTAACTAAAAGTGCTGCTGAAATGAGCAGGAAACAAATACTAAGACACCAAACACAAAGATCTTCCAAATACTGGGTAATTAACAATAAATACTAATAAACAAACAATCATCCACTCTGGGTATATTTTACTAAACACAAAACGCCGGGACCAAACCGGGAAAAGGGAAAGACTAGGATGAACGCAAGAGGCTCCACCAAAGGGGTGAGCTGAACTCTTTAACGAGTAACTTAAATAGAAACGTAAACGAGCTCTAATCGAGGAAGAATAACTAGACCACACAGGTTACACAACAAGACTTAATAAGTCAGCTCTAGGAGGGAAAAGAGGATCACCAGCTTTAACGCTCAGGCCTCTGCTAAGCTTCCCTCCTCGAATGACAGAGGGAGCTGCCTTTTAAAGGAAGCTCCCTGATTGAGGGATTAGCAACACCTGGTTCAACTGGAGCCAGGAGAACAGGAGGAGCACCGAGGCCATCTTGTGGCCACAAAACGGACAGCGTCCGTAACACCCTCCCCCTCAAAACAACAACTAAAATTTATTTTTGTTGTTGCCACTAAAACAAGCGCGCTCCCACTAACTACCAAAAAAAAAAACAGCTAACTAACTAACTAAAATCCCTGGATCTCGGAAGGCGGGCTGATTAAACACATAAAGTCACGCTGCACTGATCCTCAGTGCTGCGGAGTGTTCCCGAGATGGTAGCTTTCGCTACCAACACTAGCCTTAAAGGAGATCCTTACAGCTAAACCAAAAACAAAATCAAAATCACTAATAGGGAGCCTCAATCTGTGTGGCATCGGGATAGCGCGTCAGCCATCCTGTTGTCTGTTCCTTTCTTGTGGCGGACTTCAATGTTGAACTCCTGGAGGAGGAGAGCCCATCTCATTAGGCGTTGATTTGCGTTGAACATGCGGTGGAGGAAGGTCAGCGGGTTGTGATCTGAGAAAACAACAGTGGTGAATTGGCTGCAGACATACACATGAAAATGTTTTAGGGACCAATTTAAAACCAGGGTTTCCTTTTGCGTTGCGTTGGGGCTGAATTTCCTGGAGAAACAGCCGACGGGGTGATCAAGTCCGTTAGCATCCTCTTGTGGAAAAACAGCTCCTGGTCTGGCGTCAGAGGTGTCAACCTTCATTTTAAATGGCCGGGACAGATCAGAACAGCCAGGATCGGTGCACAGCACAAGATTCCTAAGAAAAAGTAAAACCTGGGGACAGACTGGGGTTCAAGAAAAAGGAATATCAGTGACAGGAGTAGAGTTATCAGCAGCGAGTGCAAAACAAGGAGTTTGTCCATTCTCTGAGCTGTAACTAAAACATCATGACTTATAGGGAAGTTCACAGCAACCTGGGGCTTTATAACAGCAGTAGTATCTGCAACGGAGGTGTCGTCTGACAGAAAAGGATGCAACACAGAATCACGGAGGGTTATGTCCGGATCCTTTTTAGTTTGCGCTCTAGTCAGCACACAAGCAGGCAGAGGGCCTGCACTATCATGAACTTCGGGTTCGAAAATGAGTTCAGGCAGAGGTACGACCAAACCTCCAGCAGCATCATTTCCTAAAATCAAATCAACTCCCTTTGTAGGGAGTTCGTCCAACACCCCAACCAGAAAATCACCCGAGACTAAGGGACAGGTCAGTTTAATGTGGTGCATTTCGGCCGAGACAGCTCCCATCTCGATACCTTGTAGCATCACCGAGTAGCCGGCTTGGCTATTTTCAGAAAACGGCAGCAAGCTTCTTTTTATTAAAGTCAGGGAAGCTCCTGTATCTCTCAAAATAACAACTTTTGAGTCGGATTCAGAACCCGGAAGAGAGACAAAACCCTCTGAAAGGAATGGCTTAAAACAGGGACTGGGCTTTTCAGCGTTAGTTTTGTCACAGCAAGCTATTTCAGTTCGGTCCTTATTTGGGGAACTTCCGGTTCTACGTTTCTTCAGTTTCAAGGAATAACAATCACGGATGACGTGGCCACATTTATGGCAGTAAAAACACTCTGGTTTTTCAGAATTTGAGGGCGGAGTTACTCTTACATTAGGTCTGAATGCACGGTTCGCGTCAGTACGAATCTCTCTGACCCGGTGAGTGAGGGAGATCTCATCGGCGAGGAGAGCAGCGTCAGAGAAAGAATTCACTTTCTGTTCGTTCAAATAAAGAACCAGTTTTTCAGGCAGATGTCGTTTGAACTCTTCTATTAAAATGAGCTCCTTTAGATCAGACAATGAGGAAATATGCAAAGCAGAACACCATTTCTCAAACAACACAGACTTTAAATGGGCATACTCAACATACGACTGATTTACCTGAGGTTTTTCAAATCTGAAGCGTTGTCTGTAGGCTTCAGGAACTAGTTCATAAGCCGTGAGCACTGTTGACTTCACCTTGTCGTAATCTGCTCCGTCTGTTGGAGACAGAGCTGACACCACCTGAAGGGCCTTACCTGTTAACCTGCAAGTCAAGAGGAGAGGCCAGACCTTGCGAGGCCACTGCAGCGTCACAGCGATCCGCTCAAAGGCAAGGAAGTAGCCGTCCACTTCTGTCTCCCGGAACTGGGGCAGCAGCGTGATGCATTTACTGACATCAAACGGTGTCGTTCGTAACGGCGAACTGGCGGGTGTCACTGGATCTGGGCGAAACCCCGCATGGGAGGCAGACGAGTCATCAGGTTCCTGGGATGAAGTCGAAGCCGCGTCAGGAACGGGCTTTTTGTTGCGTAGCTCAATTTCGAGCATCTTAAGCTGAGTTTCAGCGTCCAGTCTTTTTAAATCCAGTTCGTGGCGTAACCGCCGTTCGAGAGCGCGTTCATCAGCCTCAAAGCGCAGGCGAGCGAGCCGGAGCTTCAGGCGAGCTCCACTGAGTGGAGAAGTCGAAGGACTCAGATCTGGCGACGGTGAGCCGGAAGAGGATTCTTCTGGCTTGACCTCTTTTTCTGGAGCCACCGGAGGCGATGAAGGGCGTGAGCCGGTCTCAGAAGGAGGCGGAAGGATCTCTTGAGCCTCCAAATAGTCCACAACGAACTTCCGTAGAGCGTCTTTCGGGAGCAATTTCGGGACAACCAGATCGAAGTGGGCAGCTACTTCCTGCAGGTCGGCTTTTCTGCAACGCTCCAGCAGCCGGCGCGGGGGAGCCTCCACAAAAGCCCGCAAGTCAAAGGTTGCCATGGTGACGTCCGCTCCACCTCCAAGAGAGGAAACAAGGTTAGTCCAGAAACACAAAATAGATGGTAAACCGGGAATAAATGTACAAAATATGACAAAAAATCCCGGACGAGCCCCCACTCTTTTACGGCCCCCAGCTCGTCTAGGAGATGATGGTGTTTGAGGGCGTAAAGAAAAATGTGTGTAAACAGGACAACCAAAGATTACTCTCTTGAAGGAGGTTTATTAACTAAAAGTGCTGCTGAAATGAGCAGGAAACAAATACTAAGACACCAAACACAAAGATCTTCCAAATACTGGGTAATTAACAATAAATACTAATAAACAAACAATCATCCACTCTGGGTATATTTTACTAAACACAAAACGCCGGGACCAAACCGGGAAAAGGGAAAGACTAGGATGAACGCAAGAGGCTCCACCAAAGGGGTGAGCTGAACTCTTTAACGAGTAACTTAAATAGAAACGTAAACGAGCTCTAATCGAGGAAGAATAACTAGACCACACAGGTTACACAACAAGACTTAATAAGTCAGCTCTAGGAGGGAAAAGAGGATCACCAGCTTTAACGCTCAGGCCTCTGCTAAGCTTCCCTCCTCGAATGACAGAGGGAGCTGCCTTTTAAAGGAAGCTCCCTGATTGAGGGATTAGCAACACCTGGCTCAGCTGGAGCCAGGAGAACAGGAGGAGCACCGAGGCCATCTTGTGGCCACAAAACGGACAGCGTCCGTAACATCGTCTCTTCTCACGTTGTTGTTGGTGCTCTTGCTGTTATTGTTGGTGTTGTTGTTTCGAGCATGTGCGTAGTCCCTGCTTTTTGCTCATGTCAGTGTCCTTCTGCTCGTACAGTACGTAGTTACGCTAAGGATCAGACCAGCTATGAATTCTTAAGACACTTGCACATAAATCAGATCGCCGGTGTTCATCTCTACACATGAAGGTTTTATGCTTGATGATAATAAGAGACCAACACTGACAAAAAGCACACATGAGGCGCAAAACAGTGATTTCAAAAATATATTTCTTTACATTTCAAGGCTTTATATAGCCCATCCAATCAACATTCACACATACCGTAAATCCTCTAATGATAGCCTGTATTTAATTAACTGCCAGGTATCACAGTTTGGCCGGTGTCGGAGTTGGCGGAGGTGAATAATGGCCCGGTTTTTTTATTGTGGCCAGGTGGAATGTGGTAACAAGCAAGTACGGGGGGCGGTTGTGTCATCCGTCTCACTTTTGATTTGCCAGTGATAGACCGCGAGGGTAACTTTAACCATGGCAGGTGCGGAGACAAAGAGGAGGCGAAAATTTGATATCAAGTTCAAAGAGAACGTGCTGATTATGCTGCAGAACACTCTGGGGAGCAATAGGGGTTGTATGAACTAGTCACTAGTCGACTTCACCGCTCTATAGTGACTTTTTATGCCCGTCATCAACTAGTCGCTGTCATGTGATAATGACCGGCAAGATGCAGTCCTCGGAAAAGACAGCAGCCTGCTGTCAGAAGGTGAGGAGCTCCTGCACGTCTGGAGACAACGCGCTGTGCCAGAGCGTCGGTACTGACACCCGCCGTAAAACGGTAATTTAACCAAATTGTGACGTTTACCCTCTTGCAATTTAACCTTCCCCTCACCCCCATCCTAACCTTAACCAGCTTGTGCATGCAAAGCTCTGATTGTTGACGCGCTCCATACATCTGCGTCCTGAGCACGGCCACAGTAACATTATCAAATTAGGTGTCGCCACCTCAAAAACTAATTTAACACGCGATCGTTCATGTCGGCTCATTTCCTTTTATGTTTTCTGTCTTTTATGCTTTTATTTGTGCCTGATGCGTTTCGCTGCTGTGGATCAGGGCGAATCACCTGTTTTGTCCTCGGTGACGCACCTCACTGATGTGGCCGGCGAGCACTCCGCTGTTTTTGCGGTCGGTAGATCTTTTAGAACTGCAGTTCAAAGGTAACTCATAAGGTGAATATATATGAACCCAGGTAGCAGTTTTTCTTTAGGATTGAGAGGAGATGCAGGAAGATAATAAACAGATACAGGACAGAAAAATAGTCAAATAAAAACAAGTTATTTTTTGTACCTGGTGGTTGCAACAAACAGACGCCATTGAAGGTAATCAGATGTGAGGAACAGAAAATGAAATAATTATTTTAATGTTTAGAGCAGCAGGAACTCCGAGAGGCTGCAGGCGCATCAGTGAGTTTGCGGCCACTGCGCAGGGGGAGGGGAGAGGGCTGAAGCAGAAACTACTGTTGTTAAAAGAAATGTGTTAAACTTTGAAAATGTGGGCGCAATTTTAATTGTCAAAAACTCCAGCGAACCATTAGTTCATTTTACTCAAATAGAAATTGAGGCCTGCCTCTAATACTGGCCCTCCTTCCAATAAAGGCCTGGAGCTTGATGAGCTTGAGTCAAATACAGGCCCGGGCCTGTATTAGAAGATTTACGGTAGGTTTAAAACAGGCGCTCCTAAAGCGCCCTCTAGTGTTTGGTTAGTAAAATTGCCTTTAATCAACTTAACCTCCTTCTCGTCTTCCTCTTTTATCACAATTATTTCTAAATTTGGTGTTTATTCTGCAAATCTCCGTGCCTTCGTATTTATCTATTCCTTTTGTTTAACAGCTTCATGATTTCTTTGACAACGCCCCTTTGTGTCAGTGATGTCCAAGTGATTTAACCCTAAAAGTTAACCCCCAAATGTCTGCAACCTTCTGTAACTACTGCAAAGCCTTGTATGAGCTAATATAAATACATAAAATAACAAAAAAATCTGGTAAGCTGTAATAAGTTGGCTTCACTCCTCCCGACGCCCCCAGTTTTCAGTGTTTTCCCTTCATATAAGCCAAGGCGGTGGATCAGCCACCAGTTTTCATCCTAGTGAAAAGTCCACTTGTATTTTTATGCTCTTTAAAACAAAGATCTATTTGAAAGACAGATAGTTCTATGTGAATAATAACAACTATGATGATAATCAAGAGGAATCTAAATGTTGAGTTGAAATGATCTGAGCCTGTACATTTCTGTTGGAGTTCTGGATGTGTTGTGACGGCTGTTGTTCCACGGTCAGGTTTAGGTTGCGTTTCTGCTGTGACGATACATTCCTGTACAGTTGTGATTAGAATAAATGTATAAATTATA
>NW_027223121.1:10000-20000 GCF_043380555.1 Nothobranchius furzeri
AAGGATGACCAGTAGTTGTGGTTCTCGCCCCGGGCCGTGGGTCTGAGTATGGCCCAAGTGGGACACTTGTGTCGGACTAGGGAGGCTCTGCCGTGCCCCCTTGAGGTCTAAAGGATGACCAGTAGTTGTGGTTCTCGCCCCGGGACTTGGGTCATAGTATAGCCCAAGTGGGACACTTGTGTCGGACTAGGGAGGCTCTGCCGTGCCCCCTTGAGGTCTAAAGGATGACCATGAGGTCAAAAGGATGACCAGTAGTTGTGGTTCTCGCCCCGGGACTTGGGTCAGAGTATGGCCCAAGTGGTGCACTTGTGTCGGTCTAGGGAGGCTGTGCCGGTCCCCCTGGAGGTCTAAAGGATGACCAGTAGTTGTGGTTCTCGCCCCGGGACTTGGGTCAGAGTATAGCCCAAGTGGAGCACTTGTGTCGGACTAGGGAGGCTGTGCCGGGCCCCCTGGAGGTCTAAAGGATGACCAGTAGTTGTGGTTCTCACCCCGGGTCGTGGGTCCGAGTCTGGCCCGAGTAGAGCACTTTGGTCGGCTACCGGGGGGTGTGCCGTGCCCCCTGGAGGTCTAAAGGATGACCAGTAGTTGTGGTTCTCGCCCCGGGACTTGGGTCAGAGTATAGCCCAAGTGGAGCACTTGTGTCGGCCTAGGGAGGCTGTGCCGGGCCCCCTGGAGATCTAAAGGATGACCATGAGGTCAAAAGGATGACCAGTAGTTGTGGTTCTCGCCCCGGGACTTGGGTCAGAGTATAGCCCAAGTGGAGCACTTGTGTCGGCCTAGGGAGGCTGTGCCGGGCCCCCTGGAGGTCTAAAGGATGACCAGTAGTTGTGGTTCTCGCACCGGGACTTGGGTCAGAGTACAGCCCAAGTGGAGCACTTGTGTCGGTCTAGGGAGGCTGTGCCGGGCCCCCTGGAGGTCTAAAGGATGACCATGAGGTCAAAAGGATGACCAGTAGTTGTGGTTCTCGCCCCGGGACTTGGGTCAGAGTATAGCCCAAGTGGAGCACTTGTGTCGGACTAGGGAGGCTGTGCCGTGCCCCCTGGAGGTCTAAAGGATGACCAGTAGTTGTGGTTCTCGCCCCGGGACTTGGGTCAGAGTATAGCCCAAGTGGAGCACTTGTGTCGGCCTAGGGAGGCTGTGCCGGGCCCCCTGGAGGTCTAAAGGATGACCATGAGGTCAAAAGGATGACCAGTAGTTGTGGTTCTCGCCCCGGGACTTGGGTCAGAGTATAGCCCAAGTGGAGCACTTGTGTCGGACTAGGGAGGCTGTGCCGTGCCCCCTGGAGGTCTAAAGGATGACCAGTAGTTGTGGTTCTCGCCCCGGGACTTGGGTCAGAGTATAGCCCAAGTGGAGCACTTGTGTCGGACTAGGGAGGCTGTGCCGTGCCCCCTGGAGGTCTAAAGGATGACCAGTAGTTGTGGTTCTCGCCCCGGGACTTGGGTCATAGTATAGCCCAAGTGGAGCACTTGGGTCGGACTAGGGAGGCTGTGTCGTGCCCCCTGGAGGTCTAAAGGATGACCAGTAGTTGTGGTTCTCGCCCCGGGACTTGGGTCAGAGAATAGCCCAAGTGGGACACTTGTGTCGGACTAGGGAGGCTCTGCCGTGCCCCCTGGAGGTCTAAAGGATGACCAGTAGTTGTGGTTCTCGCCCCGGGACTTGGGTCAGAGTATAGCCCAAGTGGAGCACTTGTGTCGGACTAGGGAGGCTGTGCCGTGCCCCCTGGAGGTCTAAAGGATGACCATTAGTTGTGGTTCTCGCCCCGGGACTTGGGTCAGAGTACAGCCCAAGTGGAGCACTTGCGTCGGACTAGGGAGGCTGTGCCGGGCCCCCTGGAGGTCTAAAGGATGACCAGTAGTTGTGGTTCTCGCCCCGGGCCGTGGGTCTGAGTATGGCCCAAGTGGGACACTTGTGTCGGACTAGGGAGGCTCTGCCGTGCCCCCTTGAGGTCTAAAGGATGACCAGTAGTTGTGGTTCTCGCCCCGGGACTTGGGTCATAGTATAGCCCAAGTGGGACACTTGTGTCGGACTAGGGAGGCTCTGCCGTGCCCCCTTGAGGTCTAAAGGATGACCATGAGGTCAAAAGGATGACCAGTAGTTGTGGTTCTCGCCCCGGGACTTGGGTCAGAGTATGGCCCAAGTGGTGCACTTGTGTCGGTCTAGGGAGGCTGTGCCGGTCCCCCTGGAGGTCTAAAGGATGACCAGTAGTTGTGGTTCTCGCCCCGGGACTTGGGTCAGAGTATAGCCCAAGTGGAGCACTTGTGTCGGACTAGGGAGGCTGTGCCGGGCCCCCTGGAGGTCTAAAGGATGACCAGTAGTTGTGGTTCTCACCCCGGGTCGTGGGTCCGAGTCTGGCCCGAGTAGAGCACTTTGGTCGGCTACCGGGGGGTGTGCCGTGCCCCCTGGAGGTCTAAAGGATGACCAGTAGTTGTGGTTCTCGCCCCGGGACTTGGGTCAGAGTATAGCCCAAGTGGAGCACTTGTGTCGGCCTAGGGAGGCTGTGCCGGGCCCCCTGGAGATCTAAAGGATGACCATGAGGTCAAAAGGATGACCAGTAGTTGTGGTTCTCGCCCCGGGACTTGGGTCAGAGTATAGCCCAAGTGGAGCACTTGTGTCGGCCTAGGGAGGCTGTGCCGGGCCCCCTGGAGGTCTAAAGGATGACCAGTAGTTGTGGTTCTCGCACCGGGACTTGGGTCAGAGTACAGCCCAAGTGGAGCACTTGTGTCGGTCTAGGGAGGCTGTGCCGGGCCCCCTGGAGGTCTAAAGGATGACCAGTAGTTGTGGTTCTCGCCCCGGGCCGTGGGTCTGAGTATGGCCCAAGTGGGGCACTTGCGTCGGACTGGGGAGGCTCTGCCGCGCCCCCTGGAGGTCAAAAGGATGACCAGTAGTTGTGGTTCTCACCCCGGGTCGTGGGTCCGAGTCTGGCCCGAGTAGAGCACTTTGGTCGGCTACCGGGGGGTGTGCCGTGCCCCCTGGAGCCATGGGAGTGAGCTCCAGCAGACTGGTATTTTTCGGAGAACCAGGCCCACACTCCTCAGACTTTGTGCCCAGGGACAGGCCACCAAAATCGGCCGCGGCTCGTGCACTTTGCCCCTGCGTTTCTCCCAGAACCAGAGCCGGAAAAATCCCAAAATTGATGCCCAGAGATAGTCGACTCTGCCTGGAATAGATTGCCACCCAAACCCGCCAACTCACGCTGGTTTTCCGATGGCCTCACCTACTAACCCGAGCATGGTCATCGCTCGCACCTTCCAAAACCTCCAGGGGCGCAGGCACTTTTCATTTACTGGCCATAAGGCCGACCGCCTTAAGCGTTAAGCGATAAGCGAAAGGCTTAGTTTGGACTTAGTTTTTGGAGCGACGAGGTCGCCGTTTTGTCAATTCTGAACCGATTTTCACGCGGTTTTCGACTGCCTGCGCCTGGGGAGCCGCCCAGAAGCCCCAGGCAGTGTTCTGGGTGGACTTCCGGACCGGTCCGGACCCGGTACCGGCCGGGGGAACCGCACCACGCCTCTCGGGCGTTTCTACACCGATTTTCGCGGGGTTTTCGACTGCATAGACGGGGCCACCTGCTGCAGGGCCCGAGGGAGGGCCTTACTGAGCTGGGTCCGACGCAGGGCCCGGTTCCTGGAGCCCGCTGGGGGGGGGGGGGGGTTCTCTAAGGCTCACGGCGGGCTGCTGAGGGGCCGGATCGGATGCAGACAGGCGCTCCTCTGCCCAGGTCTTTGCTCCCCTGCCCCACTAGGAATGGAAGACACACTGCCAACAGCTTCTGGAGGGTGATGGGCCCTGCTGCAGACCAGGTCCGACCCAGGTTTCAGCTATCCCACCCCGCAGGGACTTAAAGACACACTGCCATCAGCTTCTGGAGGCTGCTGAGCTCTACTATAGAGCAGGTCCGACCCAGGTTTCAGCTCCTGCAGCCCACTAGGACTTAAACACACACTGCCATCAGCGTCTGGATGGTGATGGGCCCTGCTGCAGACCAGGTCCGACCCAGGTTTCAGCTATCCCACCCCGCAGGGACTTAAAGACACACTGCCATCAGCTTCTGGAGGCTGCTGAGCTCTACTATAGAGCAGGTCCGACCCAGGTTTCAGCTCCTGCAGCCCACTAGGACTTAAACACACACTGCCATCAGCGTCTGGATGGTGATGGGCCCTGCTGCAGACCAGGTCCGACCCAGGTATCAGCTCCTGCACCCCGCAGGGAATTGAAGACACACTGCCATCAGCTTCTGGAGGCTGCTGAGCTCTGCTATAGACCAGGTCCGACCCAGGTTTCAGCTCCTGCACCCCGCAGGGAACTAAACACACACTGCCATCTGCAACTGGAGGCTGCTGAGCCCTGCTGCAGACCAGGTCCGACCCAGGTTATGGCTCTCCCACCCCCCTGGGACTTAAACACACACAGCCATCAGCTTCTGGATGGTGATGGGCCCTGCTGCAGACCAGGTCCGACCCAGGTTTCAGCTCCTCAACCCCGCAGGGACTTAAACCCACACCGCCATCAGCTTCTGGAGGGTGATGGGCCCTGCTGCGGGCCAGGTCCGACCCAGGTTTCAGCTCTCCCACCCCGCAGGGACTTAAACACACACAGCCATCAGCTTCTGGGGGCTGCTGAGCCCTGCTGCAGACCAGGTCCGACCCAGGTTTCAGCTCTCCCACCCCGCAGGGTCTTTAACACACACACTGCCATCAGCTGCTGGAGGCTGCTGAGCTCCGCTATAGACCAGGTCCGACCCAGGTTTCTGCTCCTGCACCCCGCAGGGAATGAAAGACACACTGCCATCAGCTTCTGGAGGCTGCTGAGCCCTGCTGCAGACCAGGTCCGACCCAGGTATCGGCTCTCCAACCAGGCAGAGACTTAAACACACACACACACACACACACTGCCATCAGCTTCTGGGGGCTGCTGAGCTCTGCTGTAGACCGGGTCCGACCCAGGTTTCTGCTCCTCCACCCCGCAGGGACTTAAACACACACTGCCACCAGCTTCTGGAGGGTGATGGGCCCTGCTTTAGACCAGGTCTGACCCGGGATATAGCTCTCCCACCCCGCAGGGACTTAAACACTCACTGCCATCAGCTGCTGGAGGCTGCCGAGCTCTGCTGCAGACCAGGTCCCACCCAGGTTTCTGCTCCTGCACCCCGCAGGGACTTAAACACACACTGCCACCAGCTTCTGGAGGGTGATGGGCCCTGCTGTGGACCAGGTCCGACCCGGATATCAGCTCTCCCACCAGGCAGGGACTTAAACACACACTGCAATCAGCTGCTGGAGGCTGCTGAGCTCTACTATAGACCAGGTCCGACCCAGGTTTCAGCTCTCCCACCAGGCAGTGACTTAAAGACACACTGCCATCAGCTGCTGGAGGCTGCTGAGCTCTTCTATAGACCAGGTCCGACCCAGGTTTCAGCTCTCACACCAGGCAGGGACTTAAACACACACTGCCATCAGCTGCTGGAGGCTGCTGAGCTCTGCTATAGACCAGGTCCGACCCAGGTTTCAGCTCTCCCACCAGGCAGGGACTTAAAGACACACTGCCATCAGCTGCTGGAGGCTGCCGAGCCCTGCTGCAGACCATGTCCGACCCAGGTTTCAGCTCTCCCACCAGGCAGGGACTTAGAGGCACGCTGCCATCAGCTTCTGGAGGCTGCTGAGCTCTGCCATAGACCAGGTCCGACCGAGGTTTCAGCTCTCCCACCCCGCAGGGACTTAAACACACACTGCCATCAGCTGCTGGAGGCTGCTGAGCTCTGCTATAGACCAGGTCCGACCCGGGATATAGCTCTCCCACCCCGCAGGGACTTAAACACACACTGCCATCAGCTGCTGGAGGCTGCTGAGCTCTTCTATAGACCAGGTCCGACCCAGGTTTCAGCTCTCCCACCCCGCAGGGACTTGAACACACACTGCCATCAGCTTCTGGAGGCTGCTGAGCTCTGCTATAGACCAGGTCCGACCCAGGTTTCTGCTCCTCCACCCCGCAGGGAATTAAAGACACACTGCCATCAGCTTCTGGATGGTGATGGGCCCTGCTGCAGACCAAGTCCGACCCGGGTTACAGCTCTCCCACCAGGCAGGGAATTAAACACACACTGCCATCAGCTGCTGGAGGCTGCTGAGCTCCGCTATAGACCAGGTCCGACCCGGGTTCCTGCTCCTGCACCCCGCAGGGACCAAAACACACACACTGCCATCAGCTTCTGGAGGCTGCTGAGCTCTTCTATAGACCAGGTCCGACCCAGGTTTCAGCTCTCCCACCAGGCAGGGACTTAAACACACACTGCCATCACCTTCTGCTGGCTGCTGAGCTCTGCTGCAGACCAGGTCCGACCCAGGTTTCAGCTCCTGCACCCCGCAGGGAACTAAACACACACTGCCGTCACCTTCTGCTGGCTGCTGAGCCCTGCTGCAGACCAGGTCCGACCCAGGTTTCAGCTCCTGCACCCCGCAGTGGATTAAAGACACACTGCCATCAGGTTCTGGAGGCTGCTGAGCTCTGCTGCAGACCAGGTCCGACCCAGGTTATGGCTCTCCCACCCCGCAGGGACTTAAACACACACCGCCGTCAGCTTCTGGATGGTGATGGGCCCTGCTGCAGACCAGGTCCGACCCACGTTTCAGCTCTCCCACCCCGCAGGGGATGAAACACACACTGCCATCAGCTTCTGGAGGCTGCTGAGCTCTGCTAAAGACCAGGTCCGACCCAGCTTTCAGCTCTCCCACCAGGCAGGGAGTTAAAGACACACTGTCATCGGCTTCTGGAGGGTGCTGAGCCCTGCTGCACACCAAGTCTGACCCAGGTTTCAGCTCATCCACCCCGCAGGGACCTAAACACACACTGCCATCAGCTTCTGAGTGGTAATGGGCCCTGCTGCAGACCAGGTCCGACCCAGGTTTCAGCTCCTCCACCCCGCCATCACCAGCTGGAGGCTGGCTGCTGCTCCTGCACCCTGCCATCAGCTGCTGGAGGCTTCTGTTCCTCCACCCCGCCATCAGCAGCTGGAGGCTGGCTGCTGGAGGCTGGCTGCTGCTCCTCCACCCCGCCATCACCAGCTGGAGGCTGGTTGCAGCTCCTGCACCCCGCCATCAGCTGCTGGAGGCTGCCTGCAGCCCCTGCACCCCGCCATCAGCTGCTGGAGGCTGGCTGCAGCTCCTGCACACCGCCATCAGCTGCTGGAGGCTGCCTGCAGCTCCTGCACCCCGCCATCAGCTGCTGGAGGCTGGCTGCTGCTCCTGCACCCCGCCAGCAGCTGCTGGAGGCTGGCTGCTGCTCCTCCACCCAACCATCAGCTGCTGGACGCTGGCTGCTGCTCCTGCACCCCGCCATCAGCTGCTGGAGGCTGGCTGCTGCTCCTCCACCACCCAACCATCAGCTGCTGGACGCTGGCTGCAGCTCCTCCACCCCGCCATCAGCTGCTGGTGGCTGGCTGCAGCTCCTTCACCCCGCCATCAGCTGCTGGTGGCTGGCTGCAGCTCCTTCACCCCGCCATCACCAGCTGGAGGCTGGCTGCTGCTCCTGCACCCCGCCATCAGCTGCTGGAGGCTGCCTGCAGCTCCTGCGCCCCGCCATCAGCTGCTGGAGGCTGGCTGCTGCTCCTGCACCCTGCCATCAGCTGTTCGAGGCTGGCTGCAGCTCCTCCACCCCACCATCACCAGCTGGAGGCTGGTTGCAGCTCCTGCACCCCGTCATCAGCAGCTGGAGGCTGCCTGCTGCTCCTGCACCCCGCCATCAGCTGCTGGAGGCTGCCTGCAGCTCCTGCACCCCGCCATCATTTGCTGGAGGCTGGCTGCAGCTCCTGCAACCCGCCATCAGCTGCTGGAGGCTGGCTGCTGCTCCTCCACCCCACCATGACCTGCTGGAGGCTGGCTGCAGCTCCTTCACACCGCCATCAGCTGATGGATGCTGGCTGAACGCTGGAGGCTGGCTGCTGCTCCCACACACCGCCATCAGCTCCTGGAGGCTGGCTGGCTGCTGGAGGCTGTCTGCTGCTGCTCCTCCACCCCGCCATCACCAGCTGGAGGCTGGCTGCTGGAGGCTGGCTGCAGCTCCTGCACCCCACCATCAGCTGCTGGAGGCTGGCTTCTGCTCCTCCACCCCGCCATCAGCTGCTGGGGGCTGGCTGCTGGAGGCTGGCTGCAGCTCCTCCACCCCGCCATCACCAGCTGGAGGCTGGTTGCAGCTCCTGCACCCCGCCATCAGCTGCTGGAGGCTGCCTGCTGCTCCTGCACCCCGCCATCAGCTGCTGGAGGCTGCCTGCACCTCCTGCACCCCGCCATCAGCTGCTGGAGGCTGGCTTCTGCTCCTCCACCCCGCCATCAGCTGATGGAGGCTGCCTGCTTCTCCACCCCGCCATCACTAGCTGGAGGCTGGCTGCTGGAGGCTGGCTGCAGCTCCTCCACCCCGCCATCAGCTGCTGGAGGCTGCCTGCAGCTCCTGCACCCCGCCATCACCAGCTGGAGGCTGGCTTCTGCTCCTCCACCCCGCCATCAGCTGATGGAGGCTGCCTGCTTCTCCACCCCGCCATCACTAGCTGGAGGCTGGCTGCTGGAGGCTGGCTGCAGCTCCTCCACCCCGCCATCAGCTGCTGGAGGCTGGCTGCTGCTCCTGCACCCCGCCATCAGCTGCTGGAGGCTGGCTGCTGCTCCTCCACCCAACCATCAGCTGCTGGACGCTGGCTGCAGCTCCTCCACCCCACCATCAGCTGCTGGACGCTGGCTGCAGCTCCTCCACCCCGCCATCAGCTGCTGGAGGCTGCCTGCAGCTCCTGCACCCCGCCATCAGCTGCTGGAGGCTGCCTGCAGCTCCTGCACCCCGCCATCACCAGCTGGAGGCTGGCTTCTGCTCCTCCACCCCGCCATCAGCTGATGGAGGCTGCCTGCTTCTCCACCCCGCCATCAGCTGCTGGACGCTGGCTGCAGCTCCTCCACCCCACCATCAGCTGCTGGACGCTGGCTGCAGCTCCTGCACCCCGCCATCAGCTGCTGGAGGCTGGCTTCTGCTCCTCCACCCCGCCATCAGCTGCTGGAGGCTGCCTGCTGCTCCTGCACCCCGCCATCAGCTGCTGGAGGCTGGCTGCTGCTCCTGCACCCCGCCATCAGCTGCTGGAGGCTGGCTGCTGGAGGCTGGCTGCAGCTCCTCCACCCCACCATCAGCTGCTGGACGCTGGCTGCAGCTCCTCCACCCCACCATCAGCTGCTGGACGCTGGCTGCAGCTCCTGCACCCCGCCATCAGCTGCTGGAGGCTGGCTTCTGCTCCTCCACCCCGCCATCAGCTGACGGAGGCTGCCTGCTTCTCCACCCCGCCATCACTAGCTGGAGGCTGGCTGCTGGAGGCTGGCTGCAGCTCCTCCACCCCACCATCAGCTGCTGGACGCTGGCTGCAGCTCCTGCACCCCGCCATCAGCTGCTGGAGGCTGGCTTCTGCTCCTCCACCCCGCCATCAGCTGACGGAGGCTGCCTGCTTCTCCACCCCGCCATCACTAGCTGGAGGCTGGCTGCTGGAGGCTGGCTGCAGCTCCTCCACCCCGCCATCAGCTGCTGGAGGCTGGCTGCTGCTCCTGCACCCCGCCATCAGCTGCTGGACGCTGGCTGCAGCTCCTCCACCCCGCCATCACCAGCTGGAGGCTGCCTGCTGCTCTTCCACCCCGCCATCAGCTGATGGACGCTGGCTGCAGCTCCTCCACCCCGCCATCAGCTGCTGGAGGCTGGCTGGCCGCTGGAGGCTGGCTGCTGCTCCCACACACCGCCATCAGCTGCTGGAGGCTGGCTGGCTGCTGGAGGCTGGCTGCTGCTGCTCCTCCTCCCCGCCATCACCAGCTGGAGGCTGGCTGCTGCTCCTACACCCCGCCATCAGCTGATGGAGGCTGCCTGCTCCTCCGCCCCGCCATCACCAGCTGGAGGCTGGCTGCTGGAGGCTGGCTGCAGCTCCTTCACCCCGCCATCACCAGCTGGAGGCTGGCTTCTGCTCCTGCACCCCGCCATCAGCTGCTGGAGG
>NW_027223121.1:32500-42500 GCF_043380555.1 Nothobranchius furzeri
TATAGCCCAAGTGGAGCACTTGTGTCGGCCTAGGGAGGCTGTGCCGGGCCCCCTGGAGATCTAAAGGATGACCATGAGGTCAAAAGGATGACCAGTAGTTGTGGTTCTCGCCCCGGGACTTGGGTCAGAGTATAGCCCAAGTGGAGCACTTGTGTCGGCCTAGGGAGGCTGTGCCGGGCCCCCTGGAGGTCTAAAGGATGACCAGTAGTTGTGGTTCTCGCACCGGGACTTGGGTCAGAGTACAGCCCAAGTGGAGCACTTGTGTCGGTCTAGGGAGGCTGTGCCGGGCCCCCTGGAGGTCTAAAGGATGACCATGAGGTCAAAAGGATGACCAGTAGTTGTGGTTCTCGCCCCGGGACTTGGGTCAGAGTATAGCCCAAGTGGAGCACTTGTGTCGGACTAGGGAGGCTGTGCCGTGCCCCCTGGAGGTCTAAAGGATGACCAGTAGTTGTGGTTCTCGCCCCGGGACTTGGGTCAGAGTATAGCCCAAGTGGAGCACTTGTGTCGGCCTAGGGAGGCTGTGCCGGGCCCCCTGGAGGTCTAAAGGATGACCATGAGGTCAAAAGGATGACCAGTAGTTGTGGTTCTCGCCCCGGGACTTGGGTCAGAGTATAGCCCAAGTGGAGCACTTGTGTCGGACTAGGGAGGCTGTGCCGTGCCCCCTGGAGGTCTAAAGGATGACCAGTAGTTGTGGTTCTCGCCCCGGGACTTGGGTCAGAGTATAGCCCAAGTGGAGCACTTGTGTCGGACTAGGGAGGCTGTGCCGTGCCCCCTGGAGGTCTAAAGGATGACCAGTAGTTGTGGTTCTCGCCCCGGGACTTGGGTCATAGTATAGCCCAAGTGGAGCACTTGGGTCGGACTAGGGAGGCTGTGTCGTGCCCCCTGGAGGTCTAAAGGATGACCAGTAGTTGTGGTTCTCGCCCCGGGACTTGGGTCAGAGAATAGCCCAAGTGGGACACTTGTGTCGGACTAGGGAGGCTCTGCCGTGCCCCCTGGAGGTCTAAAGGATGACCAGTAGTTGTGGTTCTCGCCCCGGGACTTGGGTCAGAGTATAGCCCAAGTGGAGCACTTGTGTCGGACTAGGGAGGCTGTGCCGTGCCCCCTGGAGGTCTAAAGGATGACCATTAGTTGTGGTTCTCGCCCCGGGACTTGGGTCAGAGTACAGCCCAAGTGGAGCACTTGCGTCGGACTAGGGAGGCTGTGCCGGGCCCCCTGGAGGTCTAAAGGATGACCAGTAGTTGTGGTTCTCGCCCCGGGCCGTGGGTCTGAGTATGGCCCAAGTGGGACACTTGTGTCGGACTAGGGAGGCTCTGCCGTGCCCCCTTGAGGTCTAAAGGATGACCAGTAGTTGTGGTTCTCGCCCCGGGACTTGGGTCATAGTATAGCCCAAGTGGGACACTTGTGTCGGACTAGGGAGGCTCTGCCGTGCCCCCTTGAGGTCTAAAGGATGACCATGAGGTCAAAAGGATGACCAGTAGTTGTGGTTCTCGCCCCGGGACTTGGGTCAGAGTATGGCCCAAGTGGTGCACTTGTGTCGGTCTAGGGAGGCTGTGCCGGTCCCCCTGGAGGTCTAAAGGATGACCAGTAGTTGTGGTTCTCGCCCCGGGACTTGGGTCAGAGTATAGCCCAAGTGGAGCACTTGTGTCGGACTAGGGAGGCTGTGCCGGGCCCCCTGGAGGTCTAAAGGATGACCAGTAGTTGTGGTTCTCACCCCGGGTCGTGGGTCCGAGTCTGGCCCGAGTAGAGCACTTTGGTCGGCTACCGGGGGGTGTGCCGTGCCCCCTGGAGGTCTAAAGGATGACCAGTAGTTGTGGTTCTCGCCCCGGGACTTGGGTCAGAGTATAGCCCAAGTGGAGCACTTGTGTCGGCCTAGGGAGGCTGTGCCGGGCCCCCTGGAGATCTAAAGGATGACCATGAGGTCAAAAGGATGACCAGTAGTTGTGGTTCTCGCCCCGGGACTTGGGTCAGAGTATAGCCCAAGTGGAGCACTTGTGTCGGCCTAGGGAGGCTGTGCCGGGCCCCCTGGAGGTCTAAAGGATGACCAGTAGTTGTGGTTCTCGCACCGGGACTTGGGTCAGAGTACAGCCCAAGTGGAGCACTTGTGTCGGTCTAGGGAGGCTGTGCCGGGCCCCCTGGAGGTCTAAAGGATGACCAGTAGTTGTGGTTCTCGCCCCGGGCCGTGGGTCTGAGTATGGCCCAAGTGGGGCACTTGCGTCGGACTGGGGAGGCTCTGCCGCGCCCCCTGGAGGTCAAAAGGATGACCAGTAGTTGTGGTTCTCACCCCGGGTCGTGGGTCCGAGTCTGGCCCGAGTAGAGCACTTTGGTCGGCTACCGGGGGGTGTGCCGTGCCCCCTGGAGCCATGGGAGTGAGCTCCAGCAGACTGGTATTTTTCGGAGAACCAGGCCCACACTCCTCAGACTTTGTGCCCAGGGACAGGCCACCAAAATCGGCCGCGGCTCGTGCACTTTGCCCCTGCGTTTCTCCCAGAACCAGAGCCGGAAAAATCCCAAAATTGATGCCCAGAGATAGTCGACTCTGCCTGGAATAGATTGCCACCCAAACCCGCCAACTCACGCTGGTTTTCCGATGGCCTCACCTACTAACCCGAGCATGGTCATCGCTCGCACCTTCCAAAACCTCCAGGGGCGCAGGCACTTTTCATTTACTGGCCATAAGGCCGACCGCCTTAAGCGTTAAGCGATAAGCGAAAGGCTTAGTTTGGACTTAGTTTTTGGAGCGACGAGGTCGCCGTTTTGTCAATTCTGAACCGATTTTCACGCGGTTTTCGACTGCCTGCGCCTGGGGAGCCGCCCAGAAGCCCCAGGCAGTGTTCTGGGTGGACTTCCGGACCGGTCCGGACCCGGTACCGGCCGGGGGAACCGCACCACGCCTCTCGGGCGTTTCTACACCGATTTTCGCGGGGTTTTCGACTGCATAGACGGGGCCACCTGCTGCAGGGCCCGAGGGAGGGCCTTACTGAGCTGGGTCCGACGCAGGGCCCGGTTCCTGGAGCCCGCTGGGGGGGGGGGGGGTTCTCTAAGGCTCACGGCGGGCTGCTGAGGGGCCGGATCGGATGCAGACAGGCGCTCCTCTGCCCAGGTCTTTGCTCCCCTGCCCCACTAGGAATGGAAGACACACTGCCAACAGCTTCTGGAGGGTGATGGGCCCTGCTGCAGACCAGGTCCGACCCAGGTTTCAGCTATCCCACCCCGCAGGGACTTAAAGACACACTGCCATCAGCTTCTGGAGGCTGCTGAGCTCTACTATAGAGCAGGTCCGACCCAGGTTTCAGCTCCTGCAGCCCACTAGGACTTAAACACACACTGCCATCAGCGTCTGGATGGTGATGGGCCCTGCTGCAGACCAGGTCCGACCCAGGTTTCAGCTATCCCACCCCGCAGGGACTTAAAGACACACTGCCATCAGCTTCTGGAGGCTGCTGAGCTCTACTATAGAGCAGGTCCGACCCAGGTTTCAGCTCCTGCAGCCCACTAGGACTTAAACACACACTGCCATCAGCGTCTGGATGGTGATGGGCCCTGCTGCAGACCAGGTCCGACCCAGGTATCAGCTCCTGCACCCCGCAGGGAATTGAAGACACACTGCCATCAGCTTCTGGAGGCTGCTGAGCTCTGCTATAGACCAGGTCCGACCCAGGTTTCAGCTCCTGCACCCCGCAGGGAACTAAACACACACTGCCATCTGCAACTGGAGGCTGCTGAGCCCTGCTGCAGACCAGGTCCGACCCAGGTTATGGCTCTCCCACCCCCCTGGGACTTAAACACACACAGCCATCAGCTTCTGGATGGTGATGGGCCCTGCTGCAGACCAGGTCCGACCCAGGTTTCAGCTCCTCAACCCCGCAGGGACTTAAACCCACACCGCCATCAGCTTCTGGAGGGTGATGGGCCCTGCTGCGGGCCAGGTCCGACCCAGGTTTCAGCTCTCCCACCCCGCAGGGACTTAAACACACACAGCCATCAGCTTCTGGGGGCTGCTGAGCCCTGCTGCAGACCAGGTCCGACCCAGGTTTCAGCTCTCCCACCCCGCAGGGTCTTTAACACACACACTGCCATCAGCTGCTGGAGGCTGCTGAGCTCCGCTATAGACCAGGTCCGACCCAGGTTTCTGCTCCTGCACCCCGCAGGGAATGAAAGACACACTGCCATCAGCTTCTGGAGGCTGCTGAGCCCTGCTGCAGACCAGGTCCGACCCAGGTATCGGCTCTCCAACCAGGCAGAGACTTAAACACACACACACACACACACACTGCCATCAGCTTCTGGGGGCTGCTGAGCTCTGCTGTAGACCGGGTCCGACCCAGGTTTCTGCTCCTCCACCCCGCAGGGACTTAAACACACACTGCCACCAGCTTCTGGAGGGTGATGGGCCCTGCTTTAGACCAGGTCTGACCCGGGATATAGCTCTCCCACCCCGCAGGGACTTAAACACTCACTGCCATCAGCTGCTGGAGGCTGCCGAGCTCTGCTGCAGACCAGGTCCCACCCAGGTTTCTGCTCCTGCACCCCGCAGGGACTTAAACACACACTGCCACCAGCTTCTGGAGGGTGATGGGCCCTGCTGTGGACCAGGTCCGACCCGGATATCAGCTCTCCCACCAGGCAGGGACTTAAACACACACTGCAATCAGCTGCTGGAGGCTGCTGAGCTCTACTATAGACCAGGTCCGACCCAGGTTTCAGCTCTCCCACCAGGCAGTGACTTAAAGACACACTGCCATCAGCTGCTGGAGGCTGCTGAGCTCTTCTATAGACCAGGTCCGACCCAGGTTTCAGCTCTCACACCAGGCAGGGACTTAAACACACACTGCCATCAGCTGCTGGAGGCTGCTGAGCTCTGCTATAGACCAGGTCCGACCCAGGTTTCAGCTCTCCCACCAGGCAGGGACTTAAAGACACACTGCCATCAGCTGCTGGAGGCTGCCGAGCCCTGCTGCAGACCATGTCCGACCCAGGTTTCAGCTCTCCCACCAGGCAGGGACTTAGAGGCACGCTGCCATCAGCTTCTGGAGGCTGCTGAGCTCTGCCATAGACCAGGTCCGACCGAGGTTTCAGCTCTCCCACCCCGCAGGGACTTAAACACACACTGCCATCAGCTGCTGGAGGCTGCTGAGCTCTGCTATAGACCAGGTCCGACCCGGGATATAGCTCTCCCACCCCGCAGGGACTTAAACACACACTGCCATCAGCTGCTGGAGGCTGCTGAGCTCTTCTATAGACCAGGTCCGACCCAGGTTTCAGCTCTCCCACCCCGCAGGGACTTGAACACACACTGCCATCAGCTTCTGGAGGCTGCTGAGCTCTGCTATAGACCAGGTCCGACCCAGGTTTCTGCTCCTCCACCCCGCAGGGAATTAAAGACACACTGCCATCAGCTTCTGGATGGTGATGGGCCCTGCTGCAGACCAAGTCCGACCCGGGTTACAGCTCTCCCACCAGGCAGGGAATTAAACACACACTGCCATCAGCTGCTGGAGGCTGCTGAGCTCCGCTATAGACCAGGTCCGACCCGGGTTCCTGCTCCTGCACCCCGCAGGGACCAAAACACACACACTGCCATCAGCTTCTGGAGGCTGCTGAGCTCTTCTATAGACCAGGTCCGACCCAGGTTTCAGCTCTCCCACCAGGCAGGGACTTAAACACACACTGCCATCACCTTCTGCTGGCTGCTGAGCTCTGCTGCAGACCAGGTCCGACCCAGGTTTCAGCTCCTGCACCCCGCAGGGAACTAAACACACACTGCCGTCACCTTCTGCTGGCTGCTGAGCCCTGCTGCAGACCAGGTCCGACCCAGGTTTCAGCTCCTGCACCCCGCAGTGGATTAAAGACACACTGCCATCAGGTTCTGGAGGCTGCTGAGCTCTGCTGCAGACCAGGTCCGACCCAGGTTATGGCTCTCCCACCCCGCAGGGACTTAAACACACACCGCCGTCAGCTTCTGGATGGTGATGGGCCCTGCTGCAGACCAGGTCCGACCCACGTTTCAGCTCTCCCACCCCGCAGGGGATGAAACACACACTGCCATCAGCTTCTGGAGGCTGCTGAGCTCTGCTAAAGACCAGGTCCGACCCAGCTTTCAGCTCTCCCACCAGGCAGGGAGTTAAAGACACACTGTCATCGGCTTCTGGAGGGTGCTGAGCCCTGCTGCACACCAAGTCTGACCCAGGTTTCAGCTCATCCACCCCGCAGGGACCTAAACACACACTGCCATCAGCTTCTGAGTGGTAATGGGCCCTGCTGCAGACCAGGTCCGACCCAGGTTTCAGCTCCTCCACCCCGCCATCACCAGCTGGAGGCTGGCTGCTGCTCCTGCACCCTGCCATCAGCTGCTGGAGGCTTCTGTTCCTCCACCCCGCCATCAGCAGCTGGAGGCTGGCTGCTGGAGGCTGGCTGCTGCTCCTCCACCCCGCCATCACCAGCTGGAGGCTGGTTGCAGCTCCTGCACCCCGCCATCAGCTGCTGGAGGCTGCCTGCAGCCCCTGCACCCCGCCATCAGCTGCTGGAGGCTGGCTGCAGCTCCTGCACACCGCCATCAGCTGCTGGAGGCTGCCTGCAGCTCCTGCACCCCGCCATCAGCTGCTGGAGGCTGGCTGCTGCTCCTGCACCCCGCCAGCAGCTGCTGGAGGCTGGCTGCTGCTCCTCCACCCAACCATCAGCTGCTGGACGCTGGCTGCTGCTCCTGCACCCCGCCATCAGCTGCTGGAGGCTGGCTGCTGCTCCTCCACCACCCAACCATCAGCTGCTGGACGCTGGCTGCAGCTCCTCCACCCCGCCATCAGCTGCTGGTGGCTGGCTGCAGCTCCTTCACCCCGCCATCAGCTGCTGGTGGCTGGCTGCAGCTCCTTCACCCCGCCATCACCAGCTGGAGGCTGGCTGCTGCTCCTGCACCCCGCCATCAGCTGCTGGAGGCTGCCTGCAGCTCCTGCGCCCCGCCATCAGCTGCTGGAGGCTGGCTGCTGCTCCTGCACCCTGCCATCAGCTGTTCGAGGCTGGCTGCAGCTCCTCCACCCCACCATCACCAGCTGGAGGCTGGTTGCAGCTCCTGCACCCCGTCATCAGCAGCTGGAGGCTGCCTGCTGCTCCTGCACCCCGCCATCAGCTGCTGGAGGCTGCCTGCAGCTCCTGCACCCCGCCATCATTTGCTGGAGGCTGGCTGCAGCTCCTGCAACCCGCCATCAGCTGCTGGAGGCTGGCTGCTGCTCCTCCACCCCACCATGACCTGCTGGAGGCTGGCTGCAGCTCCTTCACACCGCCATCAGCTGATGGATGCTGGCTGAACGCTGGAGGCTGGCTGCTGCTCCCACACACCGCCATCAGCTCCTGGAGGCTGGCTGGCTGCTGGAGGCTGTCTGCTGCTGCTCCTCCACCCCGCCATCACCAGCTGGAGGCTGGCTGCTGGAGGCTGGCTGCAGCTCCTGCACCCCACCATCAGCTGCTGGAGGCTGGCTTCTGCTCCTCCACCCCGCCATCAGCTGCTGGGGGCTGGCTGCTGGAGGCTGGCTGCAGCTCCTCCACCCCGCCATCACCAGCTGGAGGCTGGTTGCAGCTCCTGCACCCCGCCATCAGCTGCTGGAGGCTGCCTGCTGCTCCTGCACCCCGCCATCAGCTGCTGGAGGCTGCCTGCACCTCCTGCACCCCGCCATCAGCTGCTGGAGGCTGGCTTCTGCTCCTCCACCCCGCCATCAGCTGATGGAGGCTGCCTGCTTCTCCACCCCGCCATCACTAGCTGGAGGCTGGCTGCTGGAGGCTGGCTGCAGCTCCTCCACCCCGCCATCAGCTGCTGGAGGCTGCCTGCAGCTCCTGCACCCCGCCATCACCAGCTGGAGGCTGGCTTCTGCTCCTCCACCCCGCCATCAGCTGATGGAGGCTGCCTGCTTCTCCACCCCGCCATCACTAGCTGGAGGCTGGCTGCTGGAGGCTGGCTGCAGCTCCTCCACCCCGCCATCAGCTGCTGGAGGCTGGCTGCTGCTCCTGCACCCCGCCATCAGCTGCTGGAGGCTGGCTGCTGCTCCTCCACCCAACCATCAGCTGCTGGACGCTGGCTGCAGCTCCTCCACCCCACCATCAGCTGCTGGACGCTGGCTGCAGCTCCTCCACCCCGCCATCAGCTGCTGGAGGCTGCCTGCAGCTCCTGCACCCCGCCATCAGCTGCTGGAGGCTGCCTGCAGCTCCTGCACCCCGCCATCACCAGCTGGAGGCTGGCTTCTGCTCCTCCACCCCGCCATCAGCTGATGGAGGCTGCCTGCTTCTCCACCCCGCCATCACTAGCTGGAGGCTGGCTGCTGGAGGCTGGCTGCTGCTCCTCCACCCAACCATCAGCTGCTGGACGCTGGCTGCAGCTCCTCCACCCCACCATCAGCTGCTGGACGCTGGCTGCAGCTCCTGCACCCCGCCATCAGCTGCTGGAGGCTGGCTTCTGCTCCTCCACCCCGCCATCAGCTGCTGGAGGCTGCCTGCTGCTCCTGCACCCCGCCATCAGCTGCTGGAGGCTGGCTGCTGCTCCTGCACCCCGCCATCAGCTGCTGGAGGCTGGCTGCTGGAGGCTGGCTGCAGCTCCTCCACCCCACCATCAGCTGCTGGACGCTGGCTGCAGCTCCTCCACCCCACCATCAGCTGCTGGACGCTGGCTGCAGCTCCTGCACCCCGCCATCAGCTGCTGGAGGCTGGCTTCTGCTCCTCCACCCCGCCATCAGCTGACGGAGGCTGCCTGCTTCTCCACCCCGCCATCACTAGCTGGAGGCTGGCTGCTGGAGGCTGGCTGCAGCTCCTCCACCCCACCATCAGCTGCTGGACGCTGGCTGCAGCTCCTGCACCCCGCCATCAGCTGCTGGAGGCTGGCTTCTGCTCCTCCACCCCGCCATCAGCTGACGGAGGCTGCCTGCTTCTCCACCCCGCCATCACTAGCTGGAGGCTGGCTGCTGGAGGCTGGCTGCAGCTCCTCCACCCCGCCATCAGCTGCTGGAGGCTGGCTGCTGCTCCTGCACCCCGCCATCAGCTGCTGGACGCTGGCTGCAGCTCCTCCACCCCGCCATCACCAGCTGGAGGCTGCCTGCTGCTCTTCCACCCCGCCATCAGCTGATGGACGCTGGCTGCAGCTCCTCCACCCCGCCATCAGCTGCTGGAGGCTGGCTGGCCGCTGGAGGCTGGCTGCTGCTCCCACACACCGCCATCAGCTGCTGGAGGCTGGCTGGCTGCTGGAGGCTGGCTGCTGCTGCTCCTCCTCCCCGCCATCACCAGCTGGAGGCTGGCTGCTGCTCCTACACCCCGCCATCAGCTGATGGAGGCTGCCTGCTCCTCCGCCCCGCCATCACCAGCTGGAGGCTGGCTGCTGGAGGCTGGCTGCAGCTCCTTCACCCCGCCATCACCAGCTGGAGGCTGGCTTCTGCTCCTGCACCCCGCCATCAGCTGCTGGAGGCTGGCTTCTGCTCCTCCACCCCGCCACCAGCTGCTGGAGGCTGGCTGCTGCTCCTGCACCCCGCCAGCAGCTGCTGGAGGCTGGCTGCTGCTCCTCCACCACCCAACCATCAGCTGCTGGACGCTGGCTGCAGCTCCTCCACCCCGCCATCAGCTGCTGGTGGCTGGCTGCTGCTCCTGCACCCCGCCATCAGCTGCTGGTGGCTGGCTGCAGCTCCTTCACCCCGCCATCACCAGCTGGAGGCTGGCTGCTGCTCCTGCACCCCGCCATCAGCTGCTGGAGGCTGGCTGCAGCTCCTCCACCCCACCATCAGCCGTTGGAGGCTGGCTGCTGCTCCTCCACCCTGACATCACCAGCTGGAGGCTTCTGTTCCTCCACCCCACCATCAGCAGCTGGAGGCTGGCTGCTTGAGGCTGGCTGCTGCTCCCCCACCCCGCCATCACCTGCTGGAGGCTTCTGCTCAGCCACACCGCCACCAGCTGCCTGTGGTGAACCGCTGACGACCAGCCCAGGCCCACGTCTCACCTCTCCCTGCCCGCCCTGGATGCACAACCACCCACCCAG
>NW_027223121.1:52500-67500 GCF_043380555.1 Nothobranchius furzeri
GACAGAGGGACTTTGAAAATTTTCCTGCACTCATGGTCATCCTACGAGGACACTTTGAAAATAAACACGACACTCTGGTCATCCTGTGGAGAGAGGACAAGAGGGTGGATCACGGTGGGACTGCCGTGACCCTAAGCTACTATTGAGGCATCAACCTGGGATGAGCTGGGGTCTGACATCCCCCTGTTGCCATGGAGGTCTAAAGGATGACCATTAGTTGTGGTTCTCGCCCCGGGACTTGGGTCAGAGTACAGCCGAAGTGGAGCACTTGTGTCGGACTAGGGAGGCTGTGCCGTGCCCCCTGGAGGTCTAAAGGATGACCAGTAGTTGTGGTTCTCGCCCCGGGACTTGGGTCAGAGTATAGCCCAAGTGGAGCACTTGTGTCGGCCTAGGGAGGCTGTGCCGGGCCCCCTGGAGGTCTAAAGGATGACCATGAGGTCAAAAGGATGACCAGTAGTTGTGGTTCTCGCCCCGGGACTTGGGTCAGAGTATAGCCCAAGTGGAGCACTTGTGTCGGACTAGGGAGGCTGTGCCGTGCCCCCTGGAGGTCTAAAGGATGACCAGTAGTTGTGGTTCTCGCCCCGGGACTTGGGTCAGAGTATAGCCCAAGTGGAGCACTTGTGTCGGACTAGGGAGGCTGTGCCGTGCCCCCTGGAGGTCTAAAGGATGACCAGTAGTTGTGGTTCTCGCCCCGGGACTTGGGTCATAGTATAGCCCAAGTGGAGCACTTGGGTCGGACTAGGGAGGCTGTGTCGTGCCCCCTGGAGGTCTAAAGGATGACCAGTAGTTGTGGTTCTCGCCCCGGGACTTGGGTCAGAGAATAGCCCAAGTGGGACACTTGTGTCGGACTAGGGAGGCTCTGCCGTGCCCCCTGGAGGTCTAAAGGATGACCAGTAGTTGTGGTTCTCGCCCCGGGACTTGGGTCAGAGTATAGCCCAAGTGGAGCACTTGTGTCGGACTAGGGAGGCTGTGCCGTGCCCCCTGGAGGTCTAAAGGATGACCATTAGTTGTGGTTCTCGCCCCGGGACTTGGGTCAGAGTACAGCCCAAGTGGAGCACTTGCGTCGGACTAGGGAGGCTGTGCCGGGCCCCCTGGAGGTCTAAAGGATGACCAGTAGTTGTGGTTCTCGCCCCGGGCCGTGGGTCTGAGTATGGCCCAAGTGGGACACTTGTGTCGGACTAGGGAGGCTCTGCCGTGCCCCCTTGAGGTCTAAAGGATGACCAGTAGTTGTGGTTCTCGCCCCGGGACTTGGGTCATAGTATAGCCCAAGTGGGACACTTGTGTCGGACTAGGGAGGCTCTGCCGTGCCCCCTTGAGGTCTAAAGGATGACCATGAGGTCAAAAGGATGACCAGTAGTTGTGGTTCTCGCCCCGGGACTTGGGTCAGAGTATGGCCCAAGTGGTGCACTTGTGTCGGTCTAGGGAGGCTGTGCCGGTCCCCCTGGAGGTCTAAAGGATGACCAGTAGTTGTGGTTCTCGCCCCGGGACTTGGGTCAGAGTATAGCCCAAGTGGAGCACTTGTGTCGGACTAGGGAGGCTGTGCCGGGCCCCCTGGAGGTCTAAAGGATGACCAGTAGTTGTGGTTCTCACCCCGGGTCGTGGGTCCGAGTCTGGCCCGAGTAGAGCACTTTGGTCGGCTACCGGGGGGTGTGCCGTGCCCCCTGGAGGTCTAAAGGATGACCAGTAGTTGTGGTTCTCGCCCCGGGACTTGGGTCAGAGTATAGCCCAAGTGGAGCACTTGTGTCGGCCTAGGGAGGCTGTGCCGGGCCCCCTGGAGATCTAAAGGATGACCATGAGGTCAAAAGGATGACCAGTAGTTGTGGTTCTCGCCCCGGGACTTGGGTCAGAGTATAGCCCAAGTGGAGCACTTGTGTCGGCCTAGGGAGGCTGTGCCGGGCCCCCTGGAGGTCTAAAGGATGACCAGTAGTTGTGGTTCTCGCACCGGGACTTGGGTCAGAGTACAGCCCAAGTGGAGCACTTGTGTCGGTCTAGGGAGGCTGTGCCGGGCCCCCTGGAGGTCTAAAGGATGACCATGAGGTCAAAAGGATGACCAGTAGTTGTGGTTCTCGCCCCGGGACTTGGGTCAGAGTATAGCCCAAGTGGAGCACTTGTGTCGGACTAGGGAGGCTGTGCCGTGCCCCCTGGAGGTCTAAAGGATGACCAGTAGTTGTGGTTCTCGCCCCGGGACTTGGGTCAGAGTATAGCCCAAGTGGAGCACTTGTGTCGGCCTAGGGAGGCTGTGCCGGGCCCCCTGGAGGTCTAAAGGATGACCATGAGGTCAAAAGGATGACCAGTAGTTGTGGTTCTCGCCCCGGGACTTGGGTCAGAGTATAGCCCAAGTGGAGCACTTGTGTCGGACTAGGGAGGCTGTGCCGTGCCCCCTGGAGGTCTAAAGGATGACCAGTAGTTGTGGTTCTCGCCCCGGGACTTGGGTCAGAGTATAGCCCAAGTGGAGCACTTGTGTCGGACTAGGGAGGCTGTGCCGTGCCCCCTGGAGGTCTAAAGGATGACCAGTAGTTGTGGTTCTCGCCCCGGGACTTGGGTCATAGTATAGCCCAAGTGGAGCACTTGGGTCGGACTAGGGAGGCTGTGTCGTGCCCCCTGGAGGTCTAAAGGATGACCAGTAGTTGTGGTTCTCGCCCCGGGACTTGGGTCAGAGAATAGCCCAAGTGGGACACTTGTGTCGGACTAGGGAGGCTCTGCCGTGCCCCCTGGAGGTCTAAAGGATGACCAGTAGTTGTGGTTCTCGCCCCGGGACTTGGGTCAGAGTATAGCCCAAGTGGAGCACTTGTGTCGGACTAGGGAGGCTGTGCCGTGCCCCCTGGAGGTCTAAAGGATGACCATTAGTTGTGGTTCTCGCCCCGGGACTTGGGTCAGAGTACAGCCCAAGTGGAGCACTTGCGTCGGACTAGGGAGGCTGTGCCGGGCCCCCTGGAGGTCTAAAGGATGACCAGTAGTTGTGGTTCTCGCCCCGGGCCGTGGGTCTGAGTATGGCCCAAGTGGGACACTTGTGTCGGACTAGGGAGGCTCTGCCGTGCCCCCTTGAGGTCTAAAGGATGACCAGTAGTTGTGGTTCTCGCCCCGGGACTTGGGTCATAGTATAGCCCAAGTGGGACACTTGTGTCGGACTAGGGAGGCTCTGCCGTGCCCCCTTGAGGTCTAAAGGATGACCATGAGGTCAAAAGGATGACCAGTAGTTGTGGTTCTCGCCCCGGGACTTGGGTCAGAGTATGGCCCAAGTGGTGCACTTGTGTCGGTCTAGGGAGGCTGTGCCGGTCCCCCTGGAGGTCTAAAGGATGACCAGTAGTTGTGGTTCTCGCCCCGGGACTTGGGTCAGAGTATAGCCCAAGTGGAGCACTTGTGTCGGACTAGGGAGGCTGTGCCGGGCCCCCTGGAGGTCTAAAGGATGACCAGTAGTTGTGGTTCTCACCCCGGGTCGTGGGTCCGAGTCTGGCCCGAGTAGAGCACTTTGGTCGGCTACCGGGGGGTGTGCCGTGCCCCCTGGAGGTCTAAAGGATGACCAGTAGTTGTGGTTCTCGCCCCGGGACTTGGGTCAGAGTATAGCCCAAGTGGAGCACTTGTGTCGGCCTAGGGAGGCTGTGCCGGGCCCCCTGGAGATCTAAAGGATGACCATGAGGTCAAAAGGATGACCAGTAGTTGTGGTTCTCGCCCCGGGACTTGGGTCAGAGTATAGCCCAAGTGGAGCACTTGTGTCGGCCTAGGGAGGCTGTGCCGGGCCCCCTGGAGGTCTAAAGGATGACCAGTAGTTGTGGTTCTCGCACCGGGACTTGGGTCAGAGTACAGCCCAAGTGGAGCACTTGTGTCGGTCTAGGGAGGCTGTGCCGGGCCCCCTGGAGGTCTAAAGGATGACCATGAGGTCAAAAGGATGACCAGTAGTTGTGGTTCTCGCCCCGGGACTTGGGTCAGAGTATAGCCCAAGTGGAGCACTTGTGTCGGACTAGGGAGGCTGTGCCGTGCCCCCTGGAGGTCTAAAGGATGACCAGTAGTTGTGGTTCTCGCCCCGGGACTTGGGTCAGAGTATAGCCCAAGTGGAGCACTTGTGTCGGCCTAGGGAGGCTGTGCCGGGCCCCCTGGAGGTCTAAAGGATGACCATGAGGTCAAAAGGATGACCAGTAGTTGTGGTTCTCGCCCCGGGACTTGGGTCAGAGTATAGCCCAAGTGGAGCACTTGTGTCGGACTAGGGAGGCTGTGCCGTGCCCCCTGGAGGTCTAAAGGATGACCAGTAGTTGTGGTTCTCGCCCCGGGACTTGGGTCAGAGTATAGCCCAAGTGGAGCACTTGTGTCGGACTAGGGAGGCTGTGCCGTGCCCCCTGGAGGTCTAAAGGATGACCAGTAGTTGTGGTTCTCGCCCCGGGACTTGGGTCATAGTATAGCCCAAGTGGAGCACTTGGGTCGGACTAGGGAGGCTGTGTCGTGCCCCCTGGAGGTCTAAAGGATGACCAGTAGTTGTGGTTCTCGCCCCGGGACTTGGGTCAGAGAATAGCCCAAGTGGGACACTTGTGTCGGACTAGGGAGGCTCTGCCGTGCCCCCTGGAGGTCTAAAGGATGACCAGTAGTTGTGGTTCTCGCCCCGGGACTTGGGTCAGAGTATAGCCCAAGTGGAGCACTTGTGTCGGACTAGGGAGGCTGTGCCGTGCCCCCTGGAGGTCTAAAGGATGACCATTAGTTGTGGTTCTCGCCCCGGGACTTGGGTCAGAGTACAGCCCAAGTGGAGCACTTGCGTCGGACTAGGGAGGCTGTGCCGGGCCCCCTGGAGGTCTAAAGGATGACCAGTAGTTGTGGTTCTCGCCCCGGGCCGTGGGTCTGAGTATGGCCCAAGTGGGACACTTGTGTCGGACTAGGGAGGCTCTGCCGTGCCCCCTTGAGGTCTAAAGGATGACCAGTAGTTGTGGTTCTCGCCCCGGGACTTGGGTCATAGTATAGCCCAAGTGGGACACTTGTGTCGGACTAGGGAGGCTCTGCCGTGCCCCCTTGAGGTCTAAAGGATGACCATGAGGTCAAAAGGATGACCAGTAGTTGTGGTTCTCGCCCCGGGACTTGGGTCAGAGTATGGTCCAAGTGGTGCACTTGTGTCGGTCTAGGGAGGCTGTGCCGGTCCCCCTGGAGGTCTAAAGGATGACCAGTAGTTGTGGTTCTCGCCCCGGGACTTGGGTCAGAGTATAGCCCAAGTGGAGCACTTGTGTCGGACTAGGGAGGCTGTGCCGGGCCCCCTGGAGGTCTAAAGGATGACCAGTAGTTGTGGTTCTCACCCCGGGTCGTGGGTCCGAGTCTGGCCCGAGTAGAGCACTTTGGTCGGCTACCGGGGGGTGTGCCGTGCCCCCTGGAGGTCTAAAGGATGACCAGTAGTTGTGGTTCTCGCCCCGGGACTTGGGTCAGAGTATAGCCCAAGTGGAGCACTTGTGTCGGCCTAGGGAGGCTGTGCCGGGCCCCCTGGAGATCTAAAGGATGACCATGAGGTCAAAAGGATGACCAGTAGTTGTGGTTCTCGCCCCGGGACTTGGGTCAGAGTATAGCCCAAGTGGAGCACTTGTGTCGGCCTAGGGAGGCTGTGCCGGGCCCCCTGGAGGTCTAAAGGATGACCAGTAGTTGTGGTTCTCGCACCGGGACTTGGGTCAGAGTATAGCCCAAGTGGAGCACTTGTGTCGGCCTAGGGAGGCTGTGCCGGGCCCCCTGGAGGTCTAAAGGATGACCAGTAGTTGTGGTTCTCGCACCGGGCCGTGGGTCTGAGTACGGCCCAAGTGGGGCACTTGTGTCGGTCTAGGGAGGCTGTGCCGGGCCCCCTGGAGGTCTAAAGGATGACCATGAGGTCAAAAGGATGACCAGTAGTTGTGGTTCTCGCCCCGGGACTTGGGTCAGAGTATAGCCCAAGTGGAGCACTTGTGTCGGACTAGGGAGGCTGTGCCGTGCCCCCTGGAGGTCTAAAGGATGACCAGTAGTTGTGGTTCTCGCCCCGGGACTTGGGTCAGAGTATAGCCCAAGTGGAGCACTTGTGTCGGCCTAGGGAGGCTGTGCCGGGCCCCCTGGAGGTCTAAAGGATGACCATGAGGTCAAAAGGATGACCAGTAGTTGTGGTTCTCGCCCCGGGACTTGGGTCAGAGTATAGCCCAAGTGGAGCACTTGTGTCGGACTAGGGAGGCTGTGCCGTGCCCCCTGGAGGTCTAAAGGATGACCAGTAGTTGTGGTTCTCGCCCCGGGACTTGGGTCAGAGTATAGCCCAAGTGGAGCACTTGTGTCGGACTAGGGAGGCTGTGCCGTGCCCCCTGGAGGTCTAAAGGATGACCAGTAGTTGTGGTTCTCGCCCCGGGACTTGGGTCATAGTATAGCCCAAGTGGAGCACTTGGGTCGGACTAGGGAGGCTGTGTCGTGCCCCCTGGAGGTCTAAAGGATGACCAGTAGTTGTGGTTCTCGCCCCGGGACTTGGGTCAGAGAATAGCCCAAGTGGGACACTTGTGTCGGACTAGGGAGGCTCTGCCGTGCCCCCTGGAGGTCTAAAGGATGACCAGTAGTTGTGGTTCTCGCCCCGGGACTTGGGTCAGAGTATAGCCCAAGTGGAGCACTTGTGTCGGACTAGGGAGGCTGTGCCGTGCCCCCTGGAGGTCTAAAGGATGACCATTAGTTGTGGTTCTCGCCCCGGGACTTGGGTCAGAGTACAGCCCAAGTGGAGCACTTGCGTCGGACTAGGGAGGCTGTGCCGGGCCCCCTGGAGGTCTAAAGGATGACCAGTAGTTGTGGTTCTCGCCCCGGGCCGTGGGTCTGAGTATGGCCCAAGTGGGACACTTGTGTCGGACTAGGGAGGCTCTGCCGTGCCCCCTTGAGGTCTAAAGGATGACCAGTAGTTGTGGTTCTCGCCCCGGGACTTGGGTCATAGTATAGCCCAAGTGGGACACTTGTGTCGGACTAGGGAGGCTCTGCCGTGCCCCCTTGAGGTCTAAAGGATGACCATGAGGTCAAAAGGATGACCAGTAGTTGTGGTTCTCGCCCCGGGACTTGGGTCAGAGTATGGCCCAAGTGGTGCACTTGTGTCGGTCTAGGGAGGCTGTGCCGGTCCCCCTGGAGGTCTAAAGGATGACCAGTAGTTGTGGTTCTCGCCCCGGGACTTGGGTCAGAGTATAGCCCAAGTGGAGCACTTGTGTCGGACTAGGGAGGCTGTGCCGGGCCCCCTGGAGGTCTAAAGGATGACCAGTAGTTGTGGTTCTCACCCCGGGTCGTGGGTCCGAGTCTGGCCCGAGTAGAGCACTTTGGTCGGCTACCGGGGGGTGTGCCGTGCCCCCTGGAGGTCTAAAGGATGACCAGTAGTTGTGGTTCTCGCCCCGGGACTTGGGTCAGAGTATAGCCCAAGTGGAGCACTTGTGTCGGCCTAGGGAGGCTGTGCCGGGCCCCCTGGAGATCTAAAGGATGACCATGAGGTCAAAAGGATGACCAGTAGTTGTGGTTCTCGCCCCGGGACTTGGGTCAGAGTATAGCCCAAGTGGAGCACTTGTGTCGGCCTAGGGAGGCTGTGCCGGGCCCCCTGGAGGTCTAAAGGATGACCAGTAGTTGTGGTTCTCGCACCGGGACTTGGGTCAGAGTACAGCCCAAGTGGAGCACTTGTGTCGGTCTAGGGAGGCTGTGCCGGGCCCCCTGGAGGTCTAAAGGATGACCATGAGGTCAAAAGGATGACCAGTAGTTGTGGTTCTCGCCCCGGGACTTGGGTCAGAGTATAGCCCAAGTGGAGCACTTGTGTCGGACTAGGGAGGCTGTGCCGTGCCCCCTGGAGGTCTAAAGGATGACCAGTAGTTGTGGTTCTCGCCCCGGGACTTGGGTCAGAGTATAGCCCAAGTGGAGCACTTGTGTCGGCCTAGGGAGGCTGTGCCGGGCCCCCTGGAGGTCTAAAGGATGACCATGAGGTCAAAAGGATGACCAGTAGTTGTGGTTCTCGCCCCGGGACTTGGGTCAGAGTATAGCCCAAGTGGAGCACTTGTGTCGGACTAGGGAGGCTGTGCCGTGCCCCCTGGAGGTCTAAAGGATGACCAGTAGTTGTGGTTCTCGCCCCGGGACTTGGGTCAGAGTATAGCCCAAGTGGAGCACTTGTGTCGGACTAGGGAGGCTGTGCCGTGCCCCCTGGAGGTCTAAAGGATGACCAGTAGTTGTGGTTCTCGCCCCGGGACTTGGGTCAGAGTATAGCCCAAGTGGAGCACTTGTGTCGGACTAGGGAGGCTGTGCCGTGCCCCCTGGAGGTCTAAAGGATGACCAGTAGTTGTGGTTCTCGCCCCGGGACTTGGGTCAGAGTATAGCCCAAGTGGAGCACTTGTGTCGGACTAGGGAGGCTGTGCCGTGCCCCCTGGAGGTCTAAAGGATGACCAGTAGTTGTGGTTCTCGCCCCGGGACTTGGGTCATAGTATAGCCCAAGTGGAGCACTTGGGTCGGACTAGGGAGGCTGTGTCGTGCCCCCTGGAGGTCTAAAGGATGACCAGTAGTTGTGGTTCTCGCCCCGGGACTTGGGTCAGAGAATAGCCCAAGTGGGACACTTGTGTCGGACTAGGGAGGCTCTGCCGTGCCCCCTGGAGGTCTAAAGGATGACCAGTAGTTGTGGTTCTCGCCCCGGGACTTGGGTCAGAGTATAGCCCAAGTGGAGCACTTGTGTCGGACTAGGGAGGCTGTGCCGTGCCCCCTGGAGGTCTAAAGGATGACCATTAGTTGTGGTTCTCGCCCCGGGACTTGGGTCAGAGTACAGCCCAAGTGGAGCACTTGCGTCGGACTAGGGAGGCTGTGCCGGGCCCCCTGGAGGTCTAAAGGATGACCAGTAGTTGTGGTTCTCGCCCCGGGCCGTGGGTCTGAGTATGGCCCAAGTGGGACACTTGTGTCGGACTAGGGAGGCTCTGCCGTGCCCCCTTGAGGTCTAAAGGATGACCAGTAGTTGTGGTTCTCGCCCCGGGACTTGGGTCATAGTATAGCCCAAGTGGGACACTTGTGTCGGACTAGGGAGGCTCTGCCGTGCCCCCTTGAGGTCTAAAGGATGACCATGAGGTCAAAAGGATGACCAGTAGTTGTGGTTCTCGCCCCGGGACTTGGGTCAGAGTATGGCCCAAGTGGTGCACTTGTGTCGGTCTAGGGAGGCTGTGCCGGTCCCCCTGGAGGTCTAAAGGATGACCAGTAGTTGTGGTTCTCGCCCCGGGACTTGGGTCAGAGTATAGCCCAAGTGGAGCACTTGTGTCGGACTAGGGAGGCTGTGCCGGGCCCCCTGGAGGTCTAAAGGATGACCAGTAGTTGTGGTTCTCACCCCGGGTCGTGGGTCCGAGTCTGGCCCGAGTAGAGCACTTTGGTCGGCTACCGGGGGGTGTGCCGTGCCCCCTGGAGGTCTAAAGGATGACCAGTAGTTGTGGTTCTCGCCCCGGGACTTGGGTCAGAGTATAGCCCAAGTGGAGCACTTGTGTCGGCCTAGGGAGGCTGTGCCGGGCCCCCTGGAGATCTAAAGGATGACCATGAGGTCAAAAGGATGACCAGTAGTTGTGGTTCTCGCCCCGGGACTTGGGTCAGAGTATAGCCCAAGTGGAGCACTTGTGTCGGCCTAGGGAGGCTGTGCCGGGCCCCCTGGAGGTCTAAAGGATGACCAGTAGTTGTGGTTCTCGCACCGGGACTTGGGTCAGAGTACAGCCCAAGTGGAGCACTTGTGTCGGTCTAGGGAGGCTGTGCCGGGCCCCCTGGAGGTCTAAAGGATGACCAGTAGTTGTGGTTCTCGCCCCGGGCCGTGGGTCTGAGTATGGCCCAAGTGGGGCACTTGCGTCGGACTGGGGAGGCTCTGCCGCGCCCCCTGGAGGTCAAAAGGATGACCAGTAGTTGTGGTTCTCACCCCGGGTCGTGGGTCCGAGTCTGGCCCGAGTAGAGCACTTTGGTCGGCTACCGGGGGGTGTGCCGTGCCCCCTGGAGCCATGGGAGTGAGCTCCAGCAGACTGGTATTTTTCGGAGAACCAGGCCCACACTCCTCAGACTTTGTGCCCAGGGACAGGCCACCAAAATCGGCCGCGGCTCGTGCACTTTGCCCCTGCGTTTCTCCCAGAACCAGAGCCGGAAAAATCCCAAAATTGATGCCCAGAGATAGTCGACTCTGCCTGGAATAGATTGCCACCCAAACCCGCCAACTCACGCTGGTTTTCCGATGGCCTCACCTACTAACCCGAGCATGGTCATCGCTCGCACCTTCCAAAACCTCCAGGGGCGCAGGCACTTTTCATTTACTGGCCATAAGGCCGACCGCCTTAAGCGTTAAGCGATAAGCGAAAGGCTTAGTTTGGACTTAGTTTTTGGAGCGACGAGGTCGCCGTTTTGTCAATTCTGAACCGATTTTCACGCGGTTTTCGACTGCCTGCGCCTGGGGAGCCGCCCAGAAGCCCCAGGCAGTGTTCTGGGTGGACTTCCGGACCGGTCCGGACCCGGTACCGGCCGGGGGAACCGCACCACGCCTCTCGGGCGTTTCTACACCGATTTTCGCGGGGTTTTCGACTGCATAGACGGGGCCACCTGCTGCAGGGCCCGAGGGAGGGCCTTACTGAGCTGGGTCCGACGCAGGGCCCGGTTCCTGGAGCCCGCTGGGGGGGGGGGGGGGTTCTCTAAGGCTCACGGCGGGCTGCTGAGGGGCCGGATCGGATGCAGACAGGCGCTCCTCTGCCCAGGTCTTTGCTCCCCTGCCCCACTAGGAATGGAAGACACACTGCCAACAGCTTCTGGAGGGTGATGGGCCCTGCTGCAGACCAGGTCCGACCCAGGTTTCAGCTATCCCACCCCGCAGGGACTTAAAGACACACTGCCATCAGCTTCTGGAGGCTGCTGAGCTCTACTATAGAGCAGGTCCGACCCAGGTTTCAGCTCCTGCAGCCCACTAGGACTTAAACACACACTGCCATCAGCGTCTGGATGGTGATGGGCCCTGCTGCAGACCAGGTCCGACCCAGGTTTCAGCTATCCCACCCCGCAGGGACTTAAAGACACACTGCCATCAGCTTCTGGAGGCTGCTGAGCTCTACTATAGAGCAGGTCCGACCCAGGTTTCAGCTCCTGCAGCCCACTAGGACTTAAACACACACTGCCATCAGCGTCTGGATGGTGATGGGCCCTGCTGCAGACCAGGTCCGACCCAGGTATCAGCTCCTGCACCCCGCAGGGAATTGAAGACACACTGCCATCAGCTTCTGGAGGCTGCTGAGCTCTGCTATAGACCAGGTCCGACCCAGGTTTCAGCTCCTGCACCCCGCAGGGAACTAAACACACACTGCCATCTGCAACTGGAGGCTGCTGAGCCCTGCTGCAGACCAGGTCCGACCCAGGTTATGGCTCTCCCACCCCCCTGGGACTTAAACACACACAGCCATCAGCTTCTGGATGGTGATGGGCCCTGCTGCAGACCAGGTCCGACCCAGGTTTCAGCTCCTCAACCCCGCAGGGACTTAAACCCACACCGCCATCAGCTTCTGGAGGGTGATGGGCCCTGCTGCGGGCCAGGTCCGACCCAGGTTTCAGCTCTCCCACCCCGCAGGGACTTAAACACACACAGCCATCAGCTTCTGGGGGCTGCTGAGCCCTGCTGCAGACCAGGTCCGACCCAGGTTTCAGCTCTCCCACCCCGCAGGGTCTTTAACACACACACTGCCATCAGCTGCTGGAGGCTGCTGAGCTCCGCTATAGACCAGGTCCGACCCAGGTTTCTGCTCCTGCACCCCGCAGGGAATGAAAGACACACTGCCATCAGCTTCTGGAGGCTGCTGAGCCCTGCTGCAGACCAGGTCCGACCCAGGTATCGGCTCTCCAACCAGGCAGAGACTTAAACACACACACACACACACACACTGCCATCAGCTTCTGGGGGCTGCTGAGCTCTGCTGTAGACCGGGTCCGACCCAGGTTTCTGCTCCTCCACCCCGCAGGGACTTAAACACACACTGCCACCAGCTTCTGGAGGGTGATGGGCCCTGCTTTAGACCAGGTCTGACCCGGGATATAGCTCTCCCACCCCGCAGGGACTTAAACACTCACTGCCATCAGCTGCTGGAGGCTGCCGAGCTCTGCTGCAGACCAGGTCCCACCCAGGTTTCTGCTCCTGCACCCCGCAGGGACTTAAACACACACTGCCACCAGCTTCTGGAGGGTGATGGGCCCTGCTGTGGACCAGGTCCGACCCGGATATCAGCTCTCCCACCAGGCAGGGACTTAAACACACACTGCAATCAGCTGCTGGAGGCTGCTGAGCTCTACTATAGACCAGGTCCGACCCAGGTTTCAGCTCTCCCACCAGGCAGTGACTTAAAGACACACTGCCATCAGCTGCTGGAGGCTGCTGAGCTCTTCTATAGACCAGGTCCGACCCAGGTTTCAGCTCTCACACCAGGCAGGGACTTAAACACACACTGCCATCAGCTGCTGGAGGCTGCTGAGCTCTGCTATAGACCAGGTCCGACCCAGGTTTCAGCTCTCCCACCAGGCAGGGACTTAAAGACACACTGCCATCAGCTGCTGGAGGCTGCCGAGCCCTGCTGCAGACCATGTCCGACCCAGGTTTCAGCTCTCCCACCAGGCAGGGACTTAGAGGCACGCTGCCATCAGCTTCTGGAGGCTGCTGAGCTCTGCCATAGACCAGGTCCGACCGAGGTTTCAGCTCTCCCACCCCGCAGGGACTTAAACACACACTGCCATCAGCTGCTGGAGGCTGCTGAGCTCTGCTATAGACCAGGTCCGACCCGGGATATAGCTCTCCCACCCCGCAGGGACTTAAACACACACTGCCATCAGCTGCTGGAGGCTGCTGAGCTCTTCTATAGACCAGGTCCGACCCAGGTTTCAGCTCTCCCACCCCGCAGGGACTTGAACACACACTGCCATCAGCTTCTGGAGGCTGCTGAGCTCTGCTATAGACCAGGTCCGACCCAGGTTTCTGCTCCTCCACCCCGCAGGGAATTAAAGACACACTGCCATCAGCTTCTGGATGGTGATGGGCCCTGCTGCAGACCAAGTCCGACCCGGGTTACAGCTCTCCCACCAGGCAGGGAATTAAACACACACTGCCATCAGCTGCTGGAGGCTGCTGAGCTCCGCTATAGACCAGGTCCGACCCGGGTTCCTGCTCCTGCACCCCGCAGGGACCAAAACACACACACTGCCATCAGCTTCTGGAGGCTGCTGAGCTCTTCTATAGACCAGGTCCGACCCAGGTTTCAGCTCTCCCACCAGGCAGGGACTTAAACACACACTGCCATCACCTTCTGCTGGCTGCTGAGCTCTGCTGCAGACCAGGTCCGACCCAGGTTTCAGCTCCTGCACCCCGCAGGGAACTAAACACACACTGCCGTCACCTTCTGCTGGCTGCTGAGCCCTGCTGCAGACCAGGTCCGACCCAGGTTTCAGCTCCTGCACCCCGCAGTGGATTAAAGACACACTGCCATCAGGTTCTGGAGGCTGCTGAGCTCTGCTGCAGACCAGGTCCGACCCAGGTTATGGCTCTCCCACCCCGCAGGGACTTAAACACACACCGCCGTCAGCTTCTGGATGGTGATGGGCCCTGCTGCAGACCAGGTCCGACCCACGTTTCAGCTCTCCCACCCCGCAGGGGATGAAACACACACTGCCATCAGCTTCTGGAGGCTGCTGAGCTCTGCTAAAGACCAGGTCCGACCCAGCTTTCAGCTCTCCCACCAGGCAGGGAGTTAAAGACACACTGTCATCGGCTTCTGGAGGGTGCTGAGCCCTGCTGCACACCAAGTCTGACCCAGGTTTCAGCTCATCCACCCCGCAGGGACCTAAACACACACTGCCATCAGCTTCTGAGTGGTAATGGGCCCTGCTGCAGACCAGGTCCGACCCAGGTTTCAGCTCCTCCACCCCGCCATCACCAGCTGGAGGCTGGCTGCTGCTCCTGCACCCTGCCATCAGCTGCTGGAGGCTTCTGTTCCTCCACCCCGCCATCAGCAGCTGGAGGCTGGCTGCTGGAGGCTGGCTGCTGCTCCTCCACCCCGCCATCACCAGCTGGAGGCTGGTTGCAGCTCCTGCACCCCGCCATCAGCTGCTGGAGGCTGCCTGCAGCCCCTGCACCCCGCCATCAGCTGCTGGAGGCTGGCTGCAGCTCCTGCACACCGCCATCAGCTGCTGGAGGCTGCCTGCAGCTCCTGCACCCCGCCATCAGCTGCTGGAGGCTGGCTGCTGCTCCTGCACCCCGCCAGCAGCTGCTGGAGGCTGGCTGCTGCTCCTCCACCCAACCATCAGCTGCTGGACGCTGGCTGCTGCTCCTGCACCCCGCCATCAGCTGCTGGAGGCTGGCTGCTGCTCCTCCACCACCCAACCATCAGCTGCTGGACGCTGGCTGCAGCTCCTCCACCCCGCCATCAGCTGCTGGTGGCTGGCTGCAGCTCCTTCACCCCGCCATCAGCTGCTGGTGGCTGGCTGCAGCTCCTTCACCCCGCCATCACCAGCTGGAGGCTGGCTGCTGCTCCTGCACCCCGCCATCAGCTGCTGGAGGCTGCCTGCAGCTCCTGCGCCCCGCCATCAGCTGCTGGAGGCTGGCTGCTGCTCCTGCACCCTGCCATCAGCTGTTCGAGGCTGGCTGCAGCTCCTCCACCCCACCATCACCAGCTGGAGGCTGGTTGCAGCTCCTGCACCCCGTCATCAGCAGCTGGAGGCTGCCTGCTGCTCCTGCACCCCGCCATCAGCTGCTGGAGGCTGCCTGCAGCTCCTGCACCCCGCCATCATTTGCTGGAGGCTGGCTGCAGCTCCTGCAACCCGCCATCAGCTGCTGGAGGCTGGCTGCTGCTCCTCCACCCCACCATGACCTGCTGGAGGCTGGCTGCAGCTCCTTCACACCGCCATCAGCTGATGGATGCTGGCTGAACGCTGGAGGCTGGCTGCTGCTCCCACACACCGCCATCAGCTCCTGGAGGCTGGCTGGCTGCTGGAGGCTGTCTGCTGCTGCTCCTCCACCCCGCCATCACCAGCTGGAGGCTGGCTGCTGGAGGCTGGCTG